>NW_027420833.1:0-16159 GCF_009905375.1 Apium graveolens | reverse complement strand
TTATCTTCAGAGGGAAAGAGCATATGTGTGATGCAAGGACATCCCAAATTCTCAATAGCCAAGAGGGAAGAAACCAAAAGGTTGAAGGAAGAAGCCAAACAGCTAAAGGCTGACAAAAGAGCACAAGCAAAGCTTGAAAAACAGCTAGAGTCAAGTCAGGCTGAAGAACAAAAAGAAATTGAAGACAAAGGTGAAGATGAAGCTATGGGGGACATGGTTGGTACTGAGATGGAGGAAAGAAGTAAGGAAGAATGGCAGAAAGGGAAAAGAAAGAAGGTCAATGCAAAGAGAAAGAAGGTAGATAAGACTGAAGAAACCCAATCAATATCCAAACCACTACCCTCTATTCCTGAACCCATTGTACCTGACCCCTTCATGAACATTCATGGTGAAACAATCATTCCCAAGGAGGAACCAATTGATTGGGACACCATCAAATTTCCCACCTTCCTAACCTCTTCTCCACCATCAAAGAAGCAGAAAAGAAAAATCAAATCAACACCCTCTAAAGCCTCAATCAAATTCACACAGAAACCTAAGCCTAAACCTCAAACCTCTAAAGATGATTATGTTCACATCTGTGACATAAAAGAATTTTCAGACATTGAACTCTATCTGGATGAGCTGGAGGATGTAAGGGGAATAGCTGCCTACAGACAGCTACCAGAAAGACTAGTGTTCAAATACAAAGGAGCTGGGGAAAGAACATGGCCTCTTCACAGAATTCTGAATGAAGGCTACTCTACCTTGATTAGAGTCTACTCAGCCATACATAAGGATTCTGGCTTTACCAGAACTGCCAGGACTGAGATTCTCAACAAGATTGCCATCATAAGGAAAACTTGGAGGGAGCCCAATGCCTTGCCTAGAACTTTACTCATTCAAGAGAGAGGTATTACAATTCACAAATCACCTCATTGGTTGATGGAGTTCAGAGACAAAAAGGAGTCAGAAGATTTTTCAGAATTGAAGATCAGCTAAAGATTGCCAGTAATGAAACTCTCAAGGATATGCAATCTAAGTTAGATATCAATGAAGAAGATGAAGCTGAATTATACAGACAACTTCAACTTCAAATAGAGGAGAATGACAGGAGGCTAGGAAAGAAAACCAGGGATCAAAGGAAAAGAAAGTAATTTGCTCAGGCTAAAGGAGCACCCTTGGAAACAATGTATTTCTTCAATTTCATCTCAGCATATACACTTTTGCAGCACTTTTGAATTTCTGCTTTGTTACAGTTTATATATTTGTTAAGTGTTTTGTTATCATCAAGCTAAACCCAAATTTATGCCTACAGTTCTAGTAGACATAAATAGGGGGAGATTGTTAAGAATATGTGTATTAGTTTGATGATAAGTTCAGCAAAACACTTAAGTAGAAATCTAGTGTTTGTAGCCTCAACGGATAAGACCATCTTGTCTATCCGTTGAAGGAGTAGCCTTACTTAGCAATAAGTTTGGTATTGTAGCACATCTCACTTTCTGATTTCAAGCTGTAATTCTTAGATGTTGTTAGGAGATAATCAGTCATGTTGACTGCTAATGGATGTACAAATAGGAGGGCTAATTATAAATATTTCATGCCTTGTAATTTTGTATAAGTGAAGAAGTGTCAACGGATGTTGAAGACCTTCAACGGATAAGAAACTAAGCTTCAACGGATGTCTCTAATGCTTCAACGGATAATATCCATCAACGGATAAGTGCTTCAATGGATAAAGCTTCAACTGCTAGAGCATCAACGGATAAAGCCATCAACGGATGAAAGCTTCAACGGATGCACTGCTAGAGCATCAACGGATAAAGTCATCAACGGATGAAAGCTTCAACGGATGCTCAGTCTCATAGCAGTTGATAGTGACAGTTAACAAAGCTGACAGAGGCACATGGATTGACAGAGGTGTGGTAGCCTATTTCAGGAATAGCAGAAAAAGCAGCCGTTTTTAGTCTGGTTCATAATGGAAAGTCAACAGATAATTCCATATTACACTGGATAAAAATGGAACAAAAACAAGTGAAGAACTATTGTCTTATTGTACTTTATCTTTGTCTTCACTTGTAAACTTGGTGTTATATAAACCAAGTAGTAGCTAGTAATTAGGTGTGAATTTTCCCTGAGCTGTTTAGAAATATCAAGAGAGAAAATCATCTAGTTTGTACTAGGAAGCAGCTGTGATTTAATTTTGAATCACAGATTTTCTGAAATAACACATCTCTGGTGGAACAACAAATCCACCAGAAAAGTTTTTAAGTTCTTTGTGTTCATTACATTTGTGTTTAAATATATATCTGTCTGCATCAGCTCCAAGCAATTCACACACATTTGATCACTCAAACACTTAGTCTTACAAATTGCTCAAAACTTGAAAAAGTTTTGAGATTTACATTCAACCCCCCTTCTGTAAATCTCATTGTTAGTCCACTGGGAATAACAAAAATGTCAGTAATACAATGGGGACGTTCTCTCCTTTTACTCAAGAAATCAGGACTGCTCCTTTGCCCCCGGGATTTAGAACTAATCCAGATTTCACTTTCAAAGGGGACACTGACCCAGCTGCATACTTGATCCGCTTCAACACTGAAATGGAAGTATATCAGGTCTCACTCGAGGCCAGGTGCAGGTTGTTCGCGGCCTCTCTTCGGGGCAGTGCTCAACAGTGGTTCTCTAAATTAGGGGCTCACGTCACCATAGACTCATGGGAGCAGTTCGCCGATATCTTCATTAAGCAGTTCCAGTCTTCAATGTTGTATGCTCCCCCTGTAGCCACCCTGGCCAATATAAGGCAGAGGGAGGGTGAAACGCTTCAAGATTACTTCATAAGATTCAATGCAGAAGTCCCCCGAGTGAGAGATGCAAGTGAGGAAGCCGTCAAAAATTTCTTGATTGCTGGGCTTAGGGAAGGAACGAAATTCTGGAAACATATGCAGGTTCAAACCCCTTCTACTCTTGCTGATTTTCATGCCCAAGCAGAACCTTTCAAGTGGATAGAAAAATCTATGCAGGATTTGAAAAAGAGTGGAGGTAGCAGCAGCAACAACAATAAGGGAAGGGGAAGTAAGCGAAAGACGTCTTGGAGTCCAAAAAGAAATGGTAGAGATCGCAGTGAGAGCCCTAGGAGGGACTGAAATGCAAGGGAAAGGTCCCCACAGCGAGGAAGGACGGGGAACATGAGGGATCCCACTTACACTCTCTTGGTCGCTTCCATTGAACATATATATGCTGTAAATTCGAATAAGGGCATATTCAAGAAGCCTCCTAAAATGAATAGATTTGGAACCAAAGACACCAAAAAATATTGTGCTTTTCATGAGCAGACTGGGCATGAGACCGCAGATTGTTGACAACTGAAGAAGCAGATAAAGGACCTGATTCGTAATGACAAGCTCACTGAATGGGTTGTGCGAGAAGTAAAAAAGCACAAGACAGGAGGAGTTGGCTACCATGAAGTGCCCCCGCCAGTTGACAAAAATGATGAGCCCTCAGCAAGAGGCACACGAGAGAACAACATACATGTGATCATGGGAGGGCCTCATGTAGGGGGAAACAGTAATAAGGCAATGGAAAGATATGCCCGCGAGGCTAAGGGGCTCCCTCTCACTAATGTTTATCATCTAGCGGATCGTCCTCCACAATATTTTGAAGGGGAAGACGAAGACATCATATTTACTATGGAGGACGCGAAATGGGTTCATCACCCACATTCTGATGCCTTGGTGGTAAAGGCTAAGATTGGTACCACTAACATTCACCAGGTCTTCGTAGATACTGGAAGTTCAGCCGATGTTCTCACTTATGATGTTTATAAGAAGATGGGTTTTCTCGATAAAGATTTGTCACCAACAGCGGGACATCTCTATGGCTTCACAGGAAACTCGATTGACATAAAGGGGCTCATAAAGCTGCCTATCACCCTTGGTGATGAGCCCTGCATGGCAAATCATGTGGCTGAATTTACAGTTGTTGATCAACCATGTGCCTATAATGCTATCATTGGGAGGCCAATCTTGAAAATGATGAAGATATTAAATTCCATCCATGCTCTCTCCATGAAATTTCCAACCCCCCATAGGGTGGGATGTGTCCGAGGAACTCAGTATGATTCAAGAGACTGCTACAATAAAGCATTGAAAGTAGCCTCCAAAGGACGCATCTCTTGTTCAGATGATGTAGAAATGGAAGATTGTGAGGGATCTAAAAAAAGGAAAGGGACCGTGAACATTATCTCCATTGAAGAGCTCCCAGATGAATATTTCGAAGGCTTAGGTGTACAGGTGGAGCTTCTCCCTGGGGCTATCATGATGGAAGCCTCTCAACCAGTCCTGATTCTCCAAGAAGGTATTATTGAGGAAGCAAGTGATGAAGACGAGACCCCTGAACAGATTGCTATGAGAGCCCGAAAGGAAAAAGGGGCTCTCAAGGAGACATCTACACTGATAGACCTTCCTGGAGTAATCACTCTCGATACTACATTCGCTTTTGAACTTGAACCCGCCTCAGGGGTCACTATGCAGGAAATATGGGAGCCTAGCAATGTGAAGGATCTTGACATCGATCTCGATCCACGTATCCCAGAGCATGTTGAAAGAGCAGGAGCAGCTGAGGTCACCATTTCTATTTTAGTGGATGCACATGACTCTTCTAAAGTCCTCAAAATTGGCTCTCAATTTTCCCCGAAACTTAGAGAAAAGCTTACCATCTTTCTCAAAGCAAACTTAGATGTGTTCGCTTGGTCTCATGCTGATATGGTGGGGATCGATCCCAATGTGATGTGTCATCGGCTTAACGTTGATCCTGATAAAAAAGGAGTGAGGCAGAAAAGGTGACCTATTAGTGGGGAGCGAGCTGAGGCTCTCAAAGAAGAAGTGGACAGACTTCTCCAAGCAGGGTTGGTCAGAGAATCTTTCTACCCTATGTGGCTAGCAAATCCGGTATTGGTAAAAAAACCGAATGGGAAGTGTAGGACATGCGTCGACTTCACAGATCTTAACAAGGCATGTCCAAAGGATAGTTTTCCTTTGCCAATGATTGATCAGCTAGTAAATGCTACAGCAGGTCATGCGCTCCTTAGTTTCATGGATGCTTATTCAGGGTATAATCAAATCCCCATGTATGGCCCTGATCAGGATCATACGTCTTTTATCATGGATAGAGGTCTCTACTGCTACATCGGGATGCCCTTTGATCTCCTCAACGCAGGAGCCACTTATCAAAGATTGGTGAACATGATGTTTGAAAGGCAAATTGGGAAGACCATGGAGGTCTATGTGGATGACATGCTGGTTAAGTCTAGAAAGGCCTCCGATCATATTGACCATTTGACCGAAATGTTTAATATCTTGAGAAAATATAGAATGAAGCTCAATCCCCAGAAATGTGTGTTTGGAGTAGAGTCCGGAAAATTCCTTGGCTTCATTGTAAACCACAGAGGAATAGAGGCCAACCCAGCAAAAATTCGGGCATTGATGAACATGAGGTCTCCTCGAAATGTCAAGGAGGTCCAAAGCCTCACAGGAAGGATAGCTGCCTTGAACCGTTTTATTTCTAAGTCATCTGACAAGTGTCATGAGTTTTTCAAGGCCATCAAAAAAGTTGGAAAGAAATTCGAGTGGACTCCTGAATGCGAAGAGGCCTTTCAAAAGATTAAGGAACACCTAGGGAAGCCTCCCCTCCTCTCAAAACCCATGGTGGGGGAGACCCTTATTATCTATCTTGTTGTTTCAGAACATGCTATCAGTGTTGTGCTCATTCGTGAGGAGGAAGGGGTTCAATACCCAGTCTACTATGTTAGTAAAAGAATGCTGGATGCCGAGACTAGATATTCTAACATGGAAAAGTTGGCATATGCTCTCATATTGGCCTCACGCAAGCTAATGCCCTACTTTCAGGCTCATAGAATTGAAGTACGAACTGCCTACCCCTTGAGGAATGTCATGCACAAGCCTGAGATGTCAGGTAGGCTTCTTAAGTGGACAGTTGAGCTCAGTCAATTTGATGTGGAATACAAGCCTCGAGGTGCTTTGAAGGGCCAAACGTTGGCCGACTTCATACTTGAGTTCCCTCCTCAATCTGAGGAAGACTCTACGGCTCTCATAGCAGTCCCAGGGGTAGCGGAACCCTTCGATGATAAGCAAAATTGTGCCCTATGGTGGTCTGTCTATGTTGATGGGGTCGTTAATAATGAAGGATCAGGGGCCGGGATAGAACTAATAACCCCCGAAGGGCACAAGTTGCGAAGTGCTATCCATTTTACCTTCAAAGCAACCAACAATGATGCTGAATACAAGGCTCTCATTATAGGCCTCAAACTAGCTCTGGAGATGAGGGTGGAGAATCTTAATGTTTACAGTGACTCAATGTTGGTCACCCACCATATTGGTTGTGGATGGCAGGCTAGGGGACCCCGAACTGCACTCTATCTCAAATGTGAACAAAGAATCATCAAACTTTTTAACGAAGTGAGAGTGGAGCACATCTCAAGGGACGAAAATACAGGGGTTGATGCGTTGGCCAAATTGGGCTCTTAACGAGAGGCCACCTTACTTGGAGTCATCCCTCTCGAAATTCAAAACAAACCCAGTGTTCCTGAAGAATTTACTTTTGAGATTGCTGCTTTGGGGCTAACATGGATGACTCCAATTTGGGACTATGTCAAGACACGCACTCTTCCCTAAGAAAAGAAGGAGGCTAGAAGGGTCAAGTATCAGGCGGCCCGTTGTGTCATCTATGATGAGATTCTTTATAGAAGGGGCTTTAACACACCACTACTGAGGTGTGTAGACGGAGAAGAATGTAGTTACATCCTAAGGGAGGTATATGAAGGCATATGTGGCAATCACTCGGGGGTAGCTCGCTAGCCCAAAAGATTCTCAGACAGGGTTATTATTGGCCTACTCTAAGAAAAGATGCTTTTAGATTCTCCATGGCATGTGATAAGTGCCAAAGGTATGCCAACTTCAGCAACATTCTGGCCACTCATCTCACTTCTCTTATGAGTCCTTGGCCCTTTACTATGTGGGGGATAGATCTTATTGGGGAGCTGCCCAAAGCAAAAGGAGGAGTTAAGTATGCAGTTGTCGCAGTGGACTACTTTACCCAGTGGGCTGAGGCTGAGCCCCTTGCCACTATCACCGCGAAGAAACTCAAGGACTTTGTCTACATGGCCATTGTATGCAGGTACGGGATCCCTTATCAACTTATTTCAGATAATGGGAAACAATTTGACAGCATGGAGATGCGGGAGTTCTTTGAGGGATTGTGTAACACCCCCAAATCCGGGGTCTGGGATCCGGGTTGTCACGAGTTCCATTTCCCTTAATAACACCCAATCTTAATAAATAATCAACTATTTTGTACTGTGACCCCACCATAAAAACACACACCACAAGTTATAGTCTCAGAGATGAATATCCAAAAATAATCACAAGTCGTTTTATTCCACAATTATATGCCAATACACCTTAAAAGGGTTTCTGAATAAATTTACATTTCTTTGCCATTATTACAATTCATAAATATACATAAATCTGGTTCATCAATAGTTGAAAACCTAGCTTATTGGTAGCTCCTACCTCAGCTACGGCGGCATCAACGCTTCCCGAAAACTGCGGAACATTTTCTAACCGCTTGCAAATTGGAAGCTTGGTCCTGTTCATCTTGTCTAGCTGATGTTGTGTGATGAAAGAAGAAAGCAAGGGTGAGCAACAAGCCCACCAAAATAATATGTATAATGATTTACAATATATGAGCATTCTCATAGTACTCATGAAAGTCTTGGTCAAGAAGAAATAAACCAAGTTGATATCTTAACGCGACCAAGTCGCAAAATATTCAGTATATATACATATATACTTTTCACAATCTTTGAAATCCTCTGACATGTATAATATACACAGAGTTCCAGTTTATAACTGTATAAAAATATCATTGCAAGGTGATCTCATATATCCAACCTTGTCTCAACGTTTTTCTGAAAATCTTTGTCATGCATAAGATAATCAATAACCAGATATAAGTTGAAAAGATGAAGTTACAAGATACCCCAATATACTTATATATTTCCCAAATACTACTTGAACTACCACCGTTCAAGTTATAATCAGTTTCAAAAGTTCATCACATAGATGAGACTACAAGATAAGACTTGAGTAGATTCAATCCTTGAAATATCATTATAAATAATGAAGTTACGAGATACTTTATTAAGTCCCGATATATATATATACACCTATATATATACAATAATACACTCCTTTAAAACCTCTGTTATAAAAATAATAAACAGAGTTACAATATCCAATGAATTTGGAAAGGAGAAAACCTTGGCATAAACCTGATATCTTGCTGATCAGGCAAAGATACCAATAAGTAACCTTTTCTACTAGTAGATGGACGAATTCCCCACTGGTCATCACCCTGGTCACAATAGGACCTTATGCTGGACTGTCACTCAGCCACTTACGCATTTGATGGACTCCCACTGAGCCACTTACACTTTCATGGACGCCCACTGAGCCCATGTTGCTTATGCCGACTCGATAGATGGACTTACTTCCCGAACGTTGGGTAAGTAATCAATTCATTTACCAAAACAACAACCTTGTTGCGAATATAAAATACACCATAGAGCCGGATCCCTCTGGTTTTGAGCGAGTATTTAAATCCCCTTTAAAAGGAAGATCTTAAATATATAAAAAATGAGTTTTGGGATCCGCTCTAACTTTTAAAAATCATTTTAAAGACTCGAAAACACTTTAAAGAGTGTTTGGAGTAATGCTGATTTAATAAAGTAAATCAGTCCCAATATATTAGAAAAATCTGAATATTATCATTTAAATAATATTCCCTTAAAGAATAATCTTTATACAAATACTTGAAGTAGAAGTTGTAAAACTTATACTTGAAATGAGTATTAAATAACCAAAGATATACTTATACGAAAGTACTATCTTTATTTGAATAATCAAAAAAATAAGTTTGATTATCGACACCTTATTCTTTAGTAAAATAAAGAATACATTTCAGAAAATAATCGGAGTCATAGGTCCTCATATAAATATTCAAATAATATTCAATTAAATAATATAAACGAAGTCATCTGTCCTCGAATGAATATTCAAGTAATATTCATTAAATAATATAAAGTGAGTCATAAGTCCTCGAATGAATATTCAAGTAATATTCATTAAATAATATAAAGTGAGTCATAAGTTCTCGAATGAATATTCAAGTGATATTCATTAAATAATATAAAGTTATCGAATAAACCTTATTCGATTAATAGTTTTTTTTAAAAACCATATCAATATATATATATATATATCATATACTCGGGAACATCTACTCCCGGTTTTAGAAAAAGGTTCACCTTTGGGTCCCCTATACTCAGGGTATACGCAACTACTGCTTATCTCTAGCATATGTATTATGCAACTAATAAGCATTTGAACCAACAGATATATAAATCAAGAATACGAAACAAGCATGCATATATACCATATCACATGCTACAATATATCGCAAGAATTTGCTAATAACAAATATGCATTTATCACAAGATCATGCATATACACATATACATCACAACAACAGTTATACGGGTAGAAAACTTGCCTGAGCGACTGGGGGTTATAAATGGCTTGGGGCGAGTCTGGTAACCTATAAACAACATATAAGTTGGAATTAAACCAAAGTCACTTGTAAATCTATACTATAACCAAATTAGACTCTAACGCTCGCTTTGCGCTTACTGATTCTCTTAAGTCGCTCGAGTACCCTCGGCTCCACCATTTTTAATAAATTAACCATTAAGGGTTTTAAGGAGATTCTTTCGCGAGTACCTTACCAACTGCCTAATACACTTTACATAAATGTTTCATACCCCAATTTGTCCTTTAAGGTCTTTAACGTATGTTTCAAAGTAAGGCGAGGGGTAATGGTTCGTTCGCGAAATGTCGTTACTTAAAACAGCCGTTTCTCCTAAACCGTACATCAGAATCAAACGAACCACATATCAAAATGAAGCTCGTAACATGAACTATCTAATAATGGCAATGGTCAAAACCTAGCAGGGAGTTCTCGGGTCCTAATGTTAAGAACAAAACAGCCTAAAGTAAATCGGACATTACGACAGCTATGTTTACACGATTTCCCAAATTTAAAACACTGCAATTCAACCCACAATCAATCCACAATCACAACCCAATCAAAACTCCATCCATACTACATCATAACAGCCCCAACAACTCAACATCAACAATTTATACTTATTCTTAAACTTGAATTTAACTACACTTAAGTTCATTAATCAACAATCCAAGAACTACCACTCCAAAAACTTCACAAAATCAACTAATCTCTACATTTACAACTAGCAAACCTCTCATGAATTATAACAAAAAAACTAAACCTAATTACTCAAATAAAGTTAGGGTTTGGAGGGGTTATACCTTCCTTGGAGAGTGGAGAATCAAGAGAATGGCTTGTAATCACCCTTAAAGTCCTTATCCAAGCTTAATCTAAACAAAACTTCAAGAACAAAAAATTTAGTTCTTGAAAAACACTATTCACCATCTTCTTCCATGATTTTTAGGAAGAGATTGTGGATGATTTAGGAGCTCGAAATTATAGGATATTCATAACTATGCATAAGGAGTCTTAGATAATTACCTTATAATTTAACAAAGCTTGGAACTATGATTTTGACTTTCTTGCTTTGGAAAAGAAGAAGAAGCCGAGAGCAAGGTGAAGAAAATAAAATAATCTTTGTGTTTTGGGTGAAATGATTGTTGGTTGGTTGTTTTTAGCTTGATTTTGGTTAATTACCTTTTTAACCATGAACTTTGTGTGGTTTTAAATCAACCACACCTCCTTCCCCCTTATGTCATGCTTATGTCACCTTGTTATGTCATCATCCCTTACTTGCCCTCTTCTCATTGGTTTGATGACATCATCCCCTCTAATCTCTTTGATTAGCTTTTAATTATTTGGCTAATGACCGCTGATTTGTTATACGGTTTGCTTAACTTTAGTTTTCGTTTATCGTTTGAGGGATCATACCCGGGATCTTATTACTTAGGTTTCCTTAACATTTCTCAATACATTATTTTCCTTTTTATGATCCTCTCTTATAATCCTTGAATTTAAATCCTTTTTATTCTGTTACCTTATACTCAATTCTTTCGATATCTGGTGGATTTCCGGGAAAATCAAAGTGTTCGGATTTGGATTCTGGCGATCTTTACATACACTTATATACCAGATAGAGTACTAATAATAACCCAGAAGTTCAATAAAAGAACCCCTACATAGTGTGGCATGAAAAGTTTTCTTATTCAGCAAAACACTATTCATAAGGGTTACAAAAATTCCAAAAATTGGGGTTATTACAGTCTCCCCTCTTTAAAAGGATTCCGTCCCGGAATCAGATAGAAAATGAGTAGGGATACTTTCTTAGCATTGCACTTTCTAACTCTTACGTAATTTTCCCACATTGTGGTCCTACCACTAAACTCTGCCTAGTTTGATAACCCTTCTCCTAAGCACTTGCTCATTTTCACTCTATAACCCTTCCTGGTTGCTCCATATAGGTTATGTATGGTTGCATGTCTAGGCGCTCATATGCCCATATTTATCTGGCATCCGAATTACACTTCCTTAACATTGATACGTGAAACACATTATGACTTGCTACATGTTCGGGGGTAGAGCTAGCTCATATGCTATCTTCCCAATACGTCTTAATATATCCAAGGGTCCAACAATTCGTGGACTTAAACTTTCCTTTCTTTCCAACCCTCATCAATTCCTTTTTAAGGGAATACTTTTAACAATACAAGGTTCCCTCCTTCATACTCTTTGTCCTTTCATTTGTCAAATTATCATACTTCTTATGTCCATCTTGAGCTACTCTCAGCCGTCCTCTGATTAGATGTATTATATCCTTGGTCCTTTGGACTACTGCGGGTCCGAGCATCTTGCGCTCTACAACTTCATCCTAACATAAGGGAGATCGACATTGTCTTCCCTCAAGGATCTCATAAGGCGACATCTCGATAATGACATATGATCTATTGTCGTAAGAAAACTCAATCCGTGTTAAGTGATCATTCCAATTTCTTTCAAGTCTATTGCACAGACTCTCATTATAGCTTTTAGCATTAGAGCTTTTGCTTCTCAATACCCATTCTTTTCCAGTTCGTAATCGCTACTACCTTCCATTCCTAATATTATACGGGTTATACTTTTCCTCGTTAGCGTTCTATAACCTTTTAATAACCACGTCAACCTTAGTATCACGAATGTGTTTCCATTCCGAATACCACCACAACTTTACTACTCCTTTTTCAGCTGTTTCTATTTCCCAAAGTTTGATCAATCATATAGAAGTAAAGGAATTTGTTGAGAGATCACTATGATCATGAACACTTGTTATATCGCATAGTTAGTACAGAAGGTGGCCAGCCTTTAGTACTTGACAAGCAACTAAACAATAGATGGTATCCTACTAGGCTTCTATCACACAGATAGATAGTCATTCGGCAATAACTCCCCTTCTGGAAGGGTTGTTCTTCTCAGCTTACATGAAATGAAAAGAAGAGAAAAGAACGAACTAAAGAGAATTGTATATTCGTAAAAAAAAAAATTATTGCCATAAAATATCTGGCTTGGAATCTACCTCTGAACTATAGAGGTTTGTCATAGGAGAACAAAACATATATGTATTTATATCAACATCAAGTATTATAGCATCGTATTTCGCATGCCTAAATATTTTTGCTATTCCGTCCATCATTCTATGGACCCATGCTCTTCCTCGAGCTTATAAACAATCACCTTTGAAACTCCCTCGATATCGAAAATCGAATCTGGGATCTCATTCTAGACATCGTCGTTACTAGAATTCTATGCTTGCACCGCAACCTTCCTCATATAGTAATACGACTCTCTTTTCATAAGAGGGAATAAATATTCAATAGGTAGATACTCTACTTAATTAGTCTATCAATGATAACTTATACACTACCACGACCCGATTAGTGGTACTCAATCTCAACATCCATTCCAATACAACTCTCACGGTTGTAATCAGCTCATTACTCGCAGAATCATTGCTGCATTACTATGGTCCACCACTGACCTACTGTCGTCATTCACTTTCCATAAAATCTTAATATCTAACCATACAGAGTCCATACATGTCGTATAGAATACTTCTAAGGAGTTAACATAATCACCAATCATAATTCATGAAGAGCACTCCAAACTCTGACGTACTTTCATGACATGAAGTAGATAAAATTGCAGAAGAGTTTCAGTCAATGCAACGATAGCAGGTTAATACCATTCTTAATCGTATGCCTTAAATAGAAGACTTAACTCAAGGGTTCGTCTAGTCCTTTTTGAAACATGGTCCTGGCTTATCTCAAGATAGTATCTTCTGAGATAGATAGCCCGCTCATGGCGATTATACGAATTAAACCTTTACCAAACTACTATTACAGTTGGGTATTGCACATTCATCAGAAGGATGTCAATCTTTCAAATCATAATACAATCTTCATGGCTTTAACCATTATCATTGTATTCTTCTGGCACGAGCGCCGATAATTATCCACTTACCTTTAAAGTGTCGGCCACCTCTTTGGCCTTTCCTAATAGTAAAATTTCCTAACAGTCAATGTCATTTTAACCACCTCCAAATAAATTTTCTACCTCATTTCAATCAAAGCTTATGTGAAGATGTTTTCCTTAAAATCAGATGAGTAAAAAAAATATCACCATTTTTCCATAAGTTATTGCCTCAGTCTTTTGAGGTTAATCACTGTCACGACTGACTCTCAATCATACTTAGAACATCTTTTATCTTAAGTCCTAATTGCCCTGAACAATTTTGACCATTACTGGTTCGATCTATACTTTCTCGTGGTTTAACACGTGCCCCACTTGGCTTCATTATAATTACGTCATATTTCCTTTATCAACATTTCTATTCTTCAGAATTTTGAATATTACCTTTCTCCTTGTAAAACCTCTAAGGTTATCCTTGAATCGTTCCTCCTGTATTCACTAGATACAGGGCATATCAAAATACCATTTACTAATACTAGAACCATTGTCTATGTACTTCTGAAAAATTTCTTTACTGATCTTTAAAAGTTGTTGTTACCTTGATCCTTTCCAATTCATACTTGTCAAAACTCATGTTGTCCCTATTAAGGGTGAAATGCCAACCCTTATGCATTCCCCTAGATTCGTTTTAAGTTACCGATGTTTTATCCTTAATTCCACCTCTAAAAAGGTACATGCATCCTTCCATGGATAAATCAAGTCATATATCCCTGATGAGGGTGTCTTTATTCAATCATTCCCACCTTGATAGTATATGCCTAATTTCATAATAATATCCTTATCCAAAATGAGGTCAATCCATATGGCCTCAAAAGACAATAATGGTTATCCACTTTTCTTGCCTATTCGGTAATGATAACAAGGATGTTCTGGAAGATATTGGTCGTGTTCAACGTGAACTCCTTCTTAATAATTCCGTATTTACTTTTGTTGTTTATCTCAACAGTCATCTCATTGTTGGGATATCTCTCATTCCTGGCGTCTTCCTTCCTGGGTATCAAGCCACCGGTCTCACACTCCACATTCTTGAAGGTCACTTCCTTCATCCAATTTTCCTAATTTCTTACTTTCTTGTCTCCTCGGTCTATCTGCGTCTCATTATTTATCCTTCGAACTATCTCAAGGTTTCCCGAATCCGTCCAACTTGAAGGGGGTACAACATATATGTATCTCTTATGCCTTCAACCATCAATTTAACTCATGGTGAATCACCCTCATCCTGACGATTACTTACTTTTCTATTTCTATTGCTACGAGTCTTTAGGGTTTCCTCATACCCAAATTCCTTATTATTCCTCAAACTCTATTGCCTTTATATCCTTTCCACTTCAGTTTCTTTTTATTTTCCTTTCTCTTATCATTATTTCCTGAACGAACACAACATAAGCATTGATTTCAAACATCCCGTCATTCTGGATTCGTGTCCTCAGAACGAATCTTGACAACTTTTACAACTTAGATTCATAATTCATCATACTCGTCCGCCTTGTTCTGGCTCTAAGCTTTACACTATCTCCATAACCTTGGGAAGTACTTCCTGAAATAATTGACTGAACTGTAATCATTTTATCATAACCTTTTTCTCCGTGCCTTCTTGGTCTTTCACCAGTGGGTGGTCTCTCTCTTAGGAGGGTAAGTGACAAAAACACTATTTTCTGATTCGTCAATCATTTAGAATCTCAAATGATTCCTTATTTCCTTTAGCCAGGCTCTTGCCTCGGCTGGGTCATCTATTCCCTTGGAACTCTGAGAGCTTAGCGACTTAAAGGTCCTGAAGAAATTTCACAGCACATTGTTTCCTCAAGGTGGTGGTTAGGGTAAAAGTATAAGTTTTGTTTAGGCAGGTCCATGGATTGCCCAATAGGAGTACCGTCCTGGTTCTTCCTATCTTGCTCGACTTCTGTTTTCTCAGTCTAAATATTTCTTCCTATCCCCATAATTGGGGTCATCTTTTAATTTAAAAACTTCATTTTCCACATTATATTCTGGGTTCCTTATATCTTAATTACGACCTCCCTAATTATCACATTCAAGGTTTGCCCAATAATTATTCCTCAGGGGGCATAATGCTTGGAAAAATTTTAAGAATCTATGGATATTTATTTTACTTACTTTGCTTAAGTCTTTCCTCGTTCTGTCCTTGCATGATTGCAAATTATGAATTCTCAAGTTCTATAAACTTCATGACACTCTCATAAGTGTTAATAGTGCAATTAACAATATGAACTTATCAAAACAACTGCATACTGAAATTAACGATATATACAAACCATTGTGTCGACGGGTACAACTATCTGAACACATTAAAGAGGATTAACTTCTTTGATCTGATCGCTTATATCCCAAAAGTATACCATAGTAATATTTCGTCATTAAAAACTAATCATCAACTTAGGCTAAACCCAAAAGCGGTGCTACATGAAACCCTTGTCTGACGCTGGCTTGCACACTACCATGGATCAAGAAATGCGGGTAGCATGACATCCCTAACCTGCTCCATCACAGAGGTGATGAGGTCTAAGATAGTGGCAAG
>NW_027420832.1:0-4662 GCF_009905375.1 Apium graveolens | reverse complement strand
TTTTTAAAATATTTTTTCACAAGCCCAAATCACATATCTTGACATTCGTAAAGTTAATCGTCGGATAGCTCATTTAAAAAAATTAGACGTTAGGGTAACATTCTCGTTTGGAGTACGCCTTTTACTGGATTTTCATTATAAGTCATGCACGAATGTTCAGGAAGTTTTAAATATTTATTCACAAGCCCAAAATCAAATATCTTGACATCCGTACGTTGGATCGTCGGAGCTCATTTAAAAAAATTATTCGAACGTTAGGTAACATCTCGTTTCAGGGAGTACGCCTTTTACTGGATTTTCCTTATAAAGTCATGCACAAATGTTCGGAAGTTTTAAATATTTTTCACAAGCCCAAAATCAACTTATCTTGACATCCGTATGGTTGGATCGTCGGACAACTCATTTACAAAAATTATTCGGACGTTCGGCTAACATTCTCGTTTCAGGGAGTACGCCTTTTACTGGATTTTCTTATAAAGTCATGCACGAATGTTCGGGAAGTTTTAAATATTTTTTCACAAGCCTAAAATCAACTTATATTGAAATCCGTATGGTTGGATCATCGGACAGCTCATTAAAAAATTATTCGGACGTTCGGGTAACATTCTTGTTTCAGCGAGTACGCCTTTACTAGATTTTCCTTATAAAGTGATGCCAATGTTCAGGAATTTTTAAATCTTTCACAAGCCCAAAATCAACAATCATGACATCCGTACGGTTGGATCGTCGAAGCTCATTTAAAAATTATTCGGACGTTCGGGTAACATTCTCGTTTCGGGGTACGCCTTTTACTGGATTTTCCTTATAAAGTCATGCACGAATGTTCGGAATTTTTAAATATTTTTTCACAAGCCCAAAATCAACTCTTGACATCCGTATGGTTGGATCGTCGACAGCTCATTTAAAAAATTATTCGGACGTTCGGGTAACATTCTCGTTTCAGGGAGTACGCCTTTTACTGTATTTTCCTTATAAAGTCATGCACGGAATGTTCGGGAATTTTTAAATATTTTTTCACAAGCCCAAAATCACATATCTTACATCGTACGTTGATCTTCACGCCATTTAAAAAATTATTCGGACGTTGGGTAACATTCTCGTTTGAGGAGTACGCCTTTTATTTTATTTTCCTTATAAAGTCATGCACGGAATGTTCGGAATTTTTAAATATTTTTTCACAACCCAAAATCAACATATCTGACATCCGTACGGTTGGATCGTCGGACAGCTCATTTAAAAAATTATTCGGAAGTTCGGGTAATTCTCGTTTCAGGGAGTACGCCTTTTACTGGATTTTCCTTATAAAGTCATGCACAAATGTTCCGGAATTTTAAATATTTTTTCACAAGCCCAAAATCAACTTATCTTGAATCCGTATGGTTGGATCATCGGACAGCTCATTTAAAAAATTACGGACGTTCGGGTAACATTCTCGTTTAGGGAGTACGCCTTTTACTAGATTTTCCTTATAAAGTCATGCACAGAATGTTCGGGAATTTTAAATATTTTTTCACAAGCCCAAAATCAACTTATCTTGAATCCGTATGGTTGGATCATCGGACAGCTCATTTAAAAAATTACGGACGTTCGGGTAACATTCTTGTTTAGGGTACGCCTTTTACTAGATTTTCCTTATAAAGTCATGCACGGAATGTTCGGAAATTTTAAATATTTTTTCACAAGCCCAAAATCAACATATCTTGACATTCGTAGTTATCTCGGATAGCTCATTTAAAAAAATTATTCGGACGTTAGGGTAACATTCTCGTTTGAGAAGTACGCCTTTTACTGGATTTTCATAAAGTTATGCACGGAATGTTCAGGAAGTTTTAAATATTTTTCACAAGCCCAAAATCAACATATCTGACATCCGTACGGTTGGATCGTCGGAGAGCTCATTTAAAAAAATTATTCGACGTTCGGCTAACATTCTCGTTTCAGGGAGTACGCCTTTTACTGGATTTTCCTTATAAAGTCATGCACAGAATGTTCGGGAAGTTTTAAATATTTTTTCACAAGCCCAAAATCAACTTATCTTGACATCCGTATGGTTGGATCGTCGGACAACTCATTTAAAAAATTATTCGGACGTTCGGGTAACATTCTCGTTTCAGGGAGTACGCCTTTTACTGGATTTTCCTTATAAAGTCATGCACAAATGTTCGGGAAGTTTTAAATATTTTTTCACAAGCCCAAAATCAACTTATCTTGACATCCGTATGGTTGGATCGTCGGACAGCTCATTTAAAAAATTATTCGGACGTTCGGGTAACATTCTCGTTTCAGGGAGTACGCCTTTTACTAGATTTTCCTTTAAAGTCATGCACGGAATGTTCGGGAAGTTTTAAATATTTTTTCACAAGCCCAAAATCAACTTATATTGACATCCGTATGGTTGGATCGTCGGACAGCTCATTTAAAAAAATTATTCGGACGTTCGGGTAACATTCTCGTTTCAGAGTACGCCTTTTACTAGATTTTCCTTATAAAGTCATGCACGAATGTTCGGAATTTTTAAATATTTTTCACAAGCCCAAAATCAACTATCTGACATCCGTACGGTTGGATCGTCGGACAAGCTCATTTAAAAAATTATTCGGACGTTCGGGTAACATTCTCGTTTCAGGGAGTACGCCTTTTACTGGATTTTCCTTATAAAGTCATGCACGAATGTTCGGGAATTTTTAAATATTTTTTCACAAGCCCAAAATCAACTTATCTTGAATCCGTATGGTTGGATCATCGGACAGCTCATTTAAAAAATTACGGACGTTCGGGTAACATTCTCGTTTCAGGGAGTACGCCTTTTACTGATTTTCCTTATAAAGTCATGCACGGAATGTTCGGGAATTTTTAAATATTTTTTCACAAGCCCAAAATCAACATATCTTGACATCGTAAAGTTGAATCTTCGGATAGCTCATTTAAAAAAATTATTCGGACGTTAGGGTAACATTCTCGTTTGGGAGTACGCCTTTTACTGATTTTCCTTATAAAGTCATGCACGGAATGTTCGGGAATTTTTAAATATTTTTTCACAAGCCCAAAATCAACATCTTGACATCCGTACGGTTGGATCGTCGGACAGCTCATTTAAAAAATTATTCGGACGTTCGGGTAACATTCTCGTTTCAGGGAGTACGCCTTTTACTGGATTTTCCTTATAAAGTCATGCACAGAATGTTCGGAATTTTAAATATTTTTTCACAAGCCCAAAATCAACTTATCTTGACATCCGTATGGTTGGATCGTCGGACAGCTCATTTAAAAAATTATTCGGACGTTCGGTAACATTCTCGTTTCAGGGAGTACGCCTTTTACTAGATTTTCTTATAAAGTCATGCACGGAATGTTCGGGAAGTTTTAAATATTTTTTCACAAGCCTAAAAATCAACTTATTGACATCCGTATGGTTGGATCGTCGGACAGCTCATTTAAAAAATTATTCGGACGTTCGGGTAACATTCTCGTTTCACGAGTACGCCTTTTACTGATTTTCCTTATAAAGTCATGCACGTAATGTTCGGAATTTTTAAATCTTTTTCACAAGCCCAAAATCAACATATCTTGACATCCGTACGGTTGGATCGTCGGAAGCTCATTTAAAAAATTATTCGGACGTTCGGGTAACATTCTCGTTTCAGGGAGTACGCCTTTTACTGGATTTTCCTTATAAAGTCATGCACGAATGTTCGGGAATTTTAAATATTTTTTCACAAGCCCAAAATCAACTTATCTTGACATCCGTATGGTTGGATCATCGGACAGCTCATTTAAAAAATTACGGACGTTCGGGTAACATTCTCGTTTCAGGGAGTACGCCTTTTACTGATTTTCCTTATAAAGTCATGCACGGAATGTTCGGGAATTTTTAAATATTTTTTCACAAGCCCAAAATCAACATATCTTGACATCCGTACGTTGATCTCGGATAGCTCATTTAAAAAATTATTCGGACGTTCGGTAACATTCTTTTAGGGTACGCCTTTTACTGATTTTCCTTATAAAGTCATGCACGGAATGTTCGGGAATTTTTAAATATTTTTCACAACCCAAAATCAACATATCTTGACATCCGTACGGTTGGATCGTCGGACAGCTCATTTAAAAAATTATTCGGACGTTCGGGTAACATTCTCGTTTCAGGGAGTACGCCTTTTACTGGATTTTCCTTATAAAGTCATGCACGAATGTTCGGAATTTTAAATATTTTTTCACAAGCCCAAAATCAACTTATCTTGACATCCGTATGGTTGGATCATCGGACAGCTCATTTAAAAAATTACGGACGTTCGGGTAACATTCTCGTTTCAGGGAGTACGCCTTTTACTAGATTTTCCTTATAAAGTCATGCACAGAATGTTCGGAATTTTTAAATATTTTTTCACAAGCCCAAAATCAACTTATCTTGAATCCGTATGGTTGGATCGTCGGACAGCTCATTTAAAAAATTACGGACGTTCGGGTAACATTCTCGTTTAGGGAGTACGCCTTTTACTGATTTTCCTTATAAAGTCATGCACGGAATGTTCGGAATTTTTAAATATTTTTTCACAAGCCCAAAATCAACATATCTTGACATCGTACGTTATCTCGATAGCTCATTTAAAAAAATTATTCGGACGTTCGGGTAACATTCTCGTTTCAGAGTACGCCTTTTAC
>NW_027420831.1:0-582 GCF_009905375.1 Apium graveolens | reverse complement strand
CTTGAATTTATGCCTACAATTCTTATAGACATAAATAGGGGGAGTTGTTAGGAATTATGTGCATTAGTTGATGATATGTTTAACAAAAAACTTAAGTAGAAATTCAGTGTCTGTTGCCTCAACGGATAAGACCACTTTGGCTATCCGTTGATGGTGTAGCTTTACTTAGAATAAGTCTAGTGTTGTAGCATATTTCAGTCTCTGTATTTAATGTAATTCTTAGAAGTTGAGAGAAACTATGAGTCATGTTGACTACTAGAAGCTATGCAGATAGAAGGCCAATTGTAAATATTTCATGCCTTGTAATTTTGTATAAATGAAGTGGTATCAACGGATGACTTAAAGACCTTCAACGGATGAGAAGCTAAGCTTGAACGGATGTGTCTAAAGCTTCAACGGATAACATCCTTCAACGGATGAGTGCATCAACGGATGAAAGCTTCAACGGATGTTCTTGATTAACCGTTGATAAGTGGTAGTTGTACCTACAAACAGAGGCACGTGGGTGAACAGAGATAACTGAAATGTGGCAGCCTAATTTCAGGAACATCAGAAAAGCAGCCGTTCTACTCTAGTATAAAG
>NW_027420830.1:0-5966 GCF_009905375.1 Apium graveolens | reverse complement strand
AGTCACTTACATGATGATTAGAGCCAAAATGTGGCCCAAAATTGACTTGTACGAAAGGGGTACCAAGAGGTGGTTAAAGGAGTCTAATTGCATGTACATGATGTAACATGTTAATTATATGCAATATTTGGTGTCAAGTGACTTAAAGGTTGCAAAGTGACTCTTAATATGGTGAAAAGTGACTAACATGGTTAATTAGAACCAAATGTGGACCAAAATTGACTTGTATGAATATGGCACTAAGAGGGTAAAAGGATGGTTTCTAACATGTAATTGTATGTATATGATGTTAACATGTTAATGTTGTAATTGTACCAATATATGATGGAAGTGAATCTTATAAGGTGCAAAGTGACTCTAATATGGTGAGAAGTCACTTACATGATTGATTAGGCCAAAAATGTGGCCTAAATTGACTTGTACGAAAGGGGTACCAAGAGGTGGTTTTAAAGGATGTCTAATTGCATGTACCTGATGTTAACATGTTAATATATCAATATTTGGTGCAAGTGACTCTTAAAGGTGCAAAGTGACTCAATATGGTGAAAATGACTAACATGGTTAATTAGAACCAAAATGTGGACCAAATTGACTGTATGAATATGGCACTAATGAGGTGGTAAAAGGATTTATAATTGCATGTACATGATGTTAACATGTTAATTGTACAATATATGATGGCAAGTGACTCTTATAAGGTGCAAATGACTCTAATATGGTGAGAAGTCACTTACATGATTGATTAGAGCCAAAATGTGGCCCAAATTGACTTGTACGAAAGGGTACAAGAGGTGGTTAAAGGATGTCTAATTGCATGTACATGATGTTAACATGTTAATTATATCAATATTGGTGTCAAGTGACTTTAAGGTAAAGTACTCTAATATGGTGAAAAGTGACTACATGGTTAATTAGAGCCAAAATGTGGACCAAAATTGACTTGTATGAAAGTGGCCAACTAGGTGGTAAAAGGATGTCAATTGCATGTATATGATGTTAACATGTTAATTGTACCTATATGTGGCAAGTGACTTTTATAGGTGCAAAGTGACTGTAATATGGTGAGAAGACTACATGATTGATTAGAGCCAAATATGGCCCAAATTGACTTGTACGAAAGGGGTACCAAGAGTGTTAAAGGATGTCTAATTGCATGTACATGATGTTAACATGTTAATTATATCAATATTTGGTGGCAAGTGACTCTTAAAGGGTGCAAAGTGACTCTATATGGTGAAAAATGACTAACATGGTTAATTAGAACCACCAAAATGTGGACAACCAATTGACTTGTATGAATATGGCACTAAGAGGGGTAAAAGGATTTCTAATTGCATGTATATGATGTTAACATGTTAATTGTACCAATATATGATGGCAAGTGACTCTTATAAGTGCAAAGTGACTCTAATATGGTGAGAAGTCACTTACATGATTGATTAGAGCCAAAATGTGGCCCAAAATTGACTTTACGTCAAAGGGGTAGAGAAGGTGAAAGGATGTCTATTGCATGTATGATGTTAACATGTTAATTATATCAATATTTGGTTGTCAAGTGACTTTTAAAGGATGCAAAGTGACTCTAATATGGTGAAAAGTGACTAACATGGTTAATTAGAACCAAAATGTGGACCAAAATTGACTTGTATGAATATGGCACTAAGAGGTGGTAAAAGGATTTCTAATTGCATGTATATGATGAACATGTTAATTGTACCAATATATGATGGCAAGTGACTCTTATAAGGTGCAAAGTGACTGTAATATGGTGGAAGTCACTTACATGATTGATTAGAGCCAAAATGTGGCCCAAAATTGACTTGTACGAAAGGGGTACCAAGAGGTGGTTAAAGGATGTCTAATTGCATGTACATGATGTTAACATGTAATTATATCAATATTTGGTGCAAGTGACTTAAAGGTTGCAAAGTGACTCTATATGTGAAAATGACTAACATGGTTAATTAGAACCAAAATGTGGACCAAAATTGACTTGTATGAATATGGCACTAAGAGGTGGTAAAAGGATTTCTAATTGCATGTATATGATGTTAACATGTTAATTGTACCAATATATGATGGCAAGTGACTCTTATAGGTGCAAAGTGACTCTAATATGGTGAGAAGTCACTTACATGATTGATTAGAGCCAAATGTGGCCCAAATTGACTTGTACGAAAGGGGTACCAAGAGGTGGTTAAAGGATGTCTATTGCATGTACATGATGTTAACATGTTAATTATATCATATTGGTGGCAAGTGACTCTTAAAGGTGCAAAGTGACTCTAATATGGTGAAAATGACTAACATGGTTAATTAGAACCAAAATGTGACCAAAATTGACTTGTATGAATTGGCACTAAGAGGTGGTAAAAGGATTTCTAATTGCATGTATATGATGTTAACATGTTAATTGTACCAATATATGATGGCAAGTGATCTTATAAGGTGCAAAGTGACTCTAATATGGTGAGAAGTCACTTACATGATTGATTAGAGCCAAAATGTGGCCCAAAATTGACTTGTACGAAAGGGGTACAAGAGGTGGTTAAAGGATGTCTAATTGCATGTACATGATGTTAACATGTTAATTTATCAATATTTGGTGTCAAGTGACTTTAAAGGATGCAAAGTGACTCTAATATGGTGAAAAGTGACTAACATGGTTAATTAGAACCAAAATGTGGACCAAAATTGACTTGTATGAATATGGCACTAAGAGGTGGTAAAAGGATTTCTAATTGCATGTATATGATGTTAACATGTTAATTGTACCAATATATGATGGCAAGTGACTCTTATAAGGTGCAAAGTGACTCTAATATGGTGAGAAGTCACTTACATGATTGATTAGAGCCAAAATGTGGCCCAAAATTGACTTGTACGAAAGGGGTACCAAGAGGTGGTTAAAGGATGTCTAATTGCATGTACATGATGTTAACATGTTAATTATATCAATATTTGGTGGCAAGTGACTCTTAAAGGTGCAAAGTGACTCTAATATGGTGAAAATGACTAACATGGTTAATTAGAACCAAAATGTGGACCAAAATTGACTTGTATGAATATGGCACTAAGAGGTGGTAAAAGGATTTCTAATTGCATGTATATGATGTTAACATGTTAATTGTACAATATATGATGGCAAGTGACTCTTATAAGGTGCAAAGTGACTCTAATATGGTGAGAAGTCACTTACATGATTGATTAGAGCCAAAATGTGGCCCAAAATTGACTTGTACGAAAGGGGTACGAAGAGGTGGTTAAAGGATGTCTAATTGCATGTACATGATGTTAACATGTTAATTATATCAATATTTGGTGTCAAGTGACTTTAAAGGATGCAAAGTGACTCTAATATGGTGAAAAGTGACTAACATGGTTAATTAGAACCAAAATGTGGACCAAAATTGACTTGTATGAATATGGCACTAAGAGGTGGTAAAAGGATTTCTAATTGCATGTATATGATGTTAACATGTTAATTGTACCAATATATGATGGCAAGTGACTCTTATAAGGTGCAAAGTGACTGTAATATGGTGAGAAGTCACTTACATGATTGATTAGAGCCAAAATGTGGCCCAAAATTGACTTGTACGAAAGGGGTACCAAGAGGTGGGTTAAAGGATGTCTAATTGCATGTACATGATGTTAACATGTTAATTATATCAATATTTGGTGGCAAGTGACTCTTAAAGGGTGCAAAGTGACTCTAATATGGTGAAAATGACTAACATGGTTAATTAGAACCAAAATGTGGACCAAAATTGACTTGTATGAATATGGCACTAAAGGTGGTAAAAGGATTTCTAATTGAATGTATATGATGTTAACATGTTAATTGTATAATATATGATGGCAAGTGACTCTTATAAGGTGCAAAGTGACTCTAATATGGTGAGAAGTCACTTACATGATTGATTAGAGCCAAAATGTGGCCCAAAATTGACTTGTACGAAAGGGGTACGAAGAGGTTAAAGGATGTCTAATTGCATGTACATGATGTTAACATGTTAATTATATCAATATTTGGTGTCAAGTGACTTTTAAAGGATGCAAAGTGACTCTAATATGGTGAAAAGTGACTAACATGGTTAATTAGAACCAAAATGTGGACCAAAATTGATGGAATATGGCACTAAGAGGTGGTAAAAGGATTTCTAATTGCATGTATGATGTTAACATGTTAATTGTACCAATATATGATGGCAAGTGACTCTTATAAGGTGCAAAGTGACTAATATGGTGAGAAGTCACTTACATGATTGATTAGAGCCAAAATGTGGCCCAAAATTGACTTGTACGAAAGGGGTACGAAGAGGTGTTAAAGGATGTCTAATTGCATGTACATGATGTTAACATGTTAATTATATCAATATTTGGTGTCAAGTGACTTTTAAAGGATGCAAAGTGACTCTAATATGGTGAAAAGTGACTAACATGGTTAATTAGAACCAAAATGTGGACCAAAATTGACTTGTATGAATATGGCACTAAGAGGTGGTAAAAGGATTTCTAATTGCATGTATATGATGTTAACATGTTAATTGTACCAATATATGATGGCAAGTGACTCTTATAAGGTGCAAAGTGACTAATATGGTGAGAAGTCACTTACATGATTGATTAGAGCCAAAATGTGGCCCAAAATTGACTTGTACGAAAGGGGTACAAGAGGTGGTTAAAGGATGTCTAATTGCATGTACATGATGTTAACATGTTAATTATATCAATATTTGGTGGCAAGTGACTTAAAGGTGCAAAGTGACTCTAATATGGTGAAAAATGACTAACATGGTTAATTAGAACCAAAATGTGGACCAAAATTGACTTGTATGAATATGGCACTAAGAGGTGGTAAAAGGATTTCTAATTGCATGTATATGATGTTAACATGTTAATTGTACCATATATGATGGCAAGTGACTCTTATAAGGTGCAAAGTGACTGTAATATGGTGAGAAGTCACTTACATGATTGATTAGAGCCAAAATGTGGCCCAAAATTGACTTGTACGAAAGGGGTACAAGAGGTGGTTAAAGGATGTCTAATTGCATGTACATGATGTTAACATGTTAATTATATCAATATTTGGTGTCAAGTGACTTTTAAAGGATGCAAAGTGACTCTAATATGGTGAAAAGTGACTAACATGGTTAATTAGAACCAAAATGTGGACCAAAATTGACTTGTATGAATATGGCACTAAGAGGTGGTAAAAGGATTTCTAATTGCATGTATATGATGTTAACATGTTAATTGTACAATATATGATGGCAAGTGACTCTTATAAGGTGCAAAGTGACTGTAATATGGTGAGAAGTCACTTACATGATTGATTAGAGCCAAAATGTGGCCCAAAATTGACTTGTACGAAAGGGGTACCAAGAGGTGGTTAAAGGATGTCTAATTGCATGTACATGATGTTAACATGTTAATTATATCAATATTTGGTGGCAAGTGACTCTTAAAGGTGCAAAGTGACTCTAATATGGTGAAAAATGACTAACATGGTTAATTAGAACCAAAATGTGGACCAAAATTGACTTGTATGAATATGGCACTAAGAGGTGGTAAAAGGATTTCTAATTGAATGTATATGATGTTAACATGTTAATTGTACAATATATGATGGCAAGTGACTCTTATAAGGTGCAAAGTGACTCTAATATGGTGAGAAGTCACTTACATGATTGATTAGAGCCAAAATGTGGCCCAAAATTGACTTGTACGAAAGGGGTACGAAGAGGTGGTTAAAGGATGTCTAATTGCATGTACATGATGTTAACATGTTAATTATATCAATATTTGGTGTCAAGTGACTTTAAAGGATGCAAAGTGACTCTAATATGGTGAAAAGTGACTAACATGGTTAATTAGAACCAAAATGTGGACCAAAATTGACTTGTATGAATATGGCACTAAGAGGTGGTAAAAGGATTTCTAATTGCATGTATATGATG
>NW_027420829.1:0-13427 GCF_009905375.1 Apium graveolens | reverse complement strand
TATTTGTACAAAAGAATATGTTTGTTAAATAAGCTGCCAAAAGAAGAGATTCTTGTAAAACTTAATTATCCTAAAACATAATACCTCGTACACGCACTATCTTTTTGAACCCTACATCAAGGGCCAGTTCAGACGCTTTGAAAATTGTAAGCTTCTTCTGCTAACCTGAAAATTTGACAGCAGATAAAGTGTTTGGTGTGAAATTCTTCTATACATGCAAATGGATGTCATCAACTCTTCCTGTATTTAAATACATGACACCTGTGATAGACTTTAGTTAGCATGAAAGAATAGAGCTTTGTACTTCTGGGTGAAACCAAAAATTACAGAAAAGAACATTTGGTTGCACAAAGTAGTCAGAGATTGTACTGATAATTATGATTTAACAAAATTTTGATCTTGCCACGTGAAGGTGCTGCTCTCATGATGATGGGTTCCCTTTCCTACAAACCAACATCCATAAAACACACTTGTTAGAATTATGATACATTATTTAATTCAAATATATTTTAATTGATTGATGTTGGCCATATCTTTAGAATATTTTTGGATTATAGAAATTCGAAACACAGGACAAAAGACAAAAGATCAGCAGAGAAATAAATAAGATGACATACCGTAACCCCAACCTGGCTTCTGCTTACAGTTGACACTGCCACGCCCACTGTTAATGAAGTAAAAACAATGTTTTAAGACACAAGACATAACACAGACATCACCAATCGCGTGGTTTGAACTGTAGTGAGACTGATTACATGCCGTATTCCAGCTATTTTAAGAGGCAGGATTGTAAACATTTGAACTCCACTTCCAACAATCATGATAAAATATTAATTAACAATATAGATTTTCCAGAGGCTTTTTTAAGAATAACTAGTCAATAATATATATGCCAGAGAGTGCCTTTTTAAGATGAACTAGTCACACAAGAAGAATATTGCAAAATATACTTGCACCAAAATTTATTAATCTAAAATGTTGTCCAGTCAACTTCGAATGTTATGTATAACAATTCTTAATTTCTTTTATCATTTTTGCTTTAATCAATATACAGGTAAAATTTAATAGCACCAACCTGAGCAAAAGGAGCAGCCTGTTTAGGGCGATTCTTGCATTGTGAGAAGCACCATCTCCTCTTGGCACTGGGTGCAAAAAAATCTGAAACAAGTTCCCTCTGGGACTCTATGCTAGCCTGTAATAAATAAAATCATAAATACAATGAGTAAATGTGCCCTATGCTGATGAAGACCAACTCAAAAAACTTGAAGTTTTACATTAGCATTAAGATGCAACTGGTGATACTGGATCAACCGCTTCGCACAATTTCCTGGAACAAAATTCTGGGGTCCATTATTTAAACCTTTTCCCATGAAATTCTGGCATCCAGAACACAGGGAGCTTGATGTGCTGAAAAGAAAACACATACAAATTAATCTTCCAGCCTGGACTTTCAAATTAGCAATATTGATTTGGTACTCCAACACTTGTATATGATTACAAAACATTTTAAACTGCTCAGAAGCTTTCTCCAAGTAAATACCAGATACCTTAATAATGTTAGTATCCTACTCTCAATATTAAAAAGGGAATTCTCCTATCAAGCTTGAAAGAACAAGCTAAACCTTATATTTTGAGTTAGATTTTTACAGTTACCTACCGAAAAAATTCTATAAAAGAGTTTTAGCTTATACATCATTCCATACCTAGGAACATAAATTACCAACAAAACCAAAACCAAGAAACCATTCTCCTACATAAAAATAATTAACAATATAATAACTATATACAATAAGAGCAGAGAGGGTTTATTTATAAGATAATTAGCAAATATATACGAGGGTTTTTTGGTTGTTTGTATTAAATGCCTAGAAAAATACATGATAAGCTAGTAACTAGTAAGGAGGTTTTCACTATAGGATATTGGCACAAAGATATGCAACTTAAGTGTCTGTATGTGTATTTTGATAAAGATAGCGTTGAACAGCTTTTTTTATTTGATAATGAACTACAATACTTAAACTAAAACAATGCAAGTAAATGTCCTACAAAATAGCAACTAAACAACTGAAGTCCTACATCATCTCAAAGACTAACGTTTATTCAGCAACGCCCTTTCCAGTTCTTTAGACCACGTCAACACGATCCAAACAAACTTTGCACGACAGTTTAATTAATAGCAACTAAGAAATAAATAAACCAGCTTCCCAAGTTTAGATTAAACGACCCAACAAACTCCCCCTTAATCTAAACTTGTCTTAACAAACCTTCTTACTCCAAGTAAGGGGTCATTTGTTAAATCTGAATCATTTTTTCTGTACGATTAAAATTCTGAACGATTGACAATCTGAATGCTGGACTGTTAATCCTGTTTGGTAAATAAATATCAAAATTTCTGAACGATAATATTTGTTGATCATATCCTTACGTATATGTAAAAATTAATTTGTATTTTAATCTTAATAATCAAATAACAATTTACACATATTTTGAAAATTTAATAATAAAAGCATACATATATTTTGAATAAATATAATCCTCTTAAAGATTTAAAGAGTAAACAATATTTTCAGTCGTAAACATGAAAAATATATGTAAGTTTAATTTTAAAATTATTAAACAAATTTTAGACAAATGTATTCATATTAAAATCCACATTATTATTTGAATATAAACATATTTTAAACTAAAAATATAAGTATAAATGTTAAATAAAATTAATATATGGCATGAAATTTTAATTTTATACTTTTTTTAAGAAAATCACGTATGTAGTATAAATAAATATATTATATTTTTGTATTATGATCTAGTGGCTTGATATCACCTGATAAAACTTACTATATCCTAGTTATATGAACCATCGAGCTATATTTTTTTGAATGAGTCATCCAGCTAAATTCTTGGCTCATCAAGCTAACATAAAAATTTATCAAACAATCTGGACAGGTGATTCAAGTCTCGTCCAGTACTTTTGGTATGGTACAGGGTTAACAAATGACCCCTAAGTCTCTCATTCGTTCAAATCTGACAGCGTTTAGTGCCTTAGTTAACGTCTGCCCTCTGCTCGTCTGAGCATATGTGCTTCACGATTATGTCCCCATTTTCAATGCATTCTCTTATGAAATGAAACCGGATGTCGATATGCTTACTTCTACCATGAAAAACAGGGTTTTTTGCTAAGTCGATGGCTGACTTATTATCTATAAACAATGTCACAGGTTGTATATATAATCCTGTAATCTGAGACAGCAGCTTCCTTAACCACACTGCTTGACAAGAGGCTGCTGTTGCCGCCGTGAATTCTCCTTCGCACGAGGAAAGGGCAACGCACATTTGTTTCTGTGAATTCCATGTTATCAGACTTTTGGTGAGGTAGAAAATCATGCCCCCCGTACTTTTCCTGTCCTCCACATTTCCTGCAGGTCACTATCAGAGTACCCAATCACCACATTGTTTTTCTCATCTTTTGTGTAGACTAAACCCAAATCCATCGTTCCCTTGACATAACGTAAGATACGTTTCACTGCATTTTGATGCATCAGTGTGGGCCTCTCCATAAATCTGCTAACAATGCCTGCTGAATAGGGTAGATCAGGACGTGTCTGAACTAGATATCTCAGCCCGCCTATCATGCTTTTAAAATTAGTAGAGTCGACTGGCATGCCTTCTTCATCTTTGTTGAGAATCTCCTTGGGATGTATTGGCATTTTAGTTGAGTTATAGTACAGCATTCCTGCCTTGTTAAGAATCTTCTTTGCGTATCCAGTTTGCTTCAGTTGAATGTACCCATTACCTTGCTCACTTCAATGCCCAGGTAATATGTGAGTTTTCCCATATCGCTCATATCAAAGCTTTTAGCCATCTGTTCCTTGAATTCTTTAATTTGGACAGTGTTTGAGCCGGTTACCAGCAAATCATCGACATAAACGCCTACGATTAGCACTTCTTTTCCCACGTGCCTTGTATACACAGTTTGTTCATAGGCACATCTGACAAAACCTAATCCTTCCAGACACTTGTTTAATTTTGAGTACCAGGCTCTTGGGGCTTGTCGTAGTCCGTATAGAGCCTTCAAGAGCTTATAAACAAGGTGCTCTCTTCCACGTTTAACATACCCCTCAGGCTGCTTAACGAACACTTCCTCGTTGATTTCCCCATTCAAGAATGCAGTCTTTACATCGAGGTGGTGTACCTCCCAATTTTCTTTTGCTGCAAGTGCTAATAGTAGCCTGATCGTTTCAATACGAGTAACAGGGTGAATACCTCATCGAAATCCACCCCTTTCTTTTGTACGTATCCTTTGGCTACAATTCTAGCCTTGTGTTTTATGATGTTCCCAGCAACATCTCGTTTCAATTTATAAATCCACTTGAGATCAATAGCTTTACGTCCCTTTGGCAATTCAGTTAGTTCCCATGTGCCATTTCTTTCAACAGCGTCCATTCGACTTGCATTGCCTTCTTCCACTCGTCTCCTTTTGCTTCTTGAAAAAATTGGTTGGCTCATCTATTCCCATGAGATACAGTTCATCATCTTCCAGCTCGACAGGTTCAGTAGAATCATATATTTCACTAAGAGTTTTGAATTTCATAGGTTGCTCATCCTCGGAACTGGAGTTTGTTACACTGAGGTTTGGCTCACTATGATCACTTATGTCTCCACTTTCTTCTGTTTCTGAATTTTGAGGCGACGTACTCGAACTCAATATCTGGTCACTGTCTGTACTTTCATCAGCCACTTTTGCTTCTTGGAAACTTGGTGTCCCTTCTTCAAAATTGTTGTTGGCATTTTCCTCTCGATAATTTGTAACTACACAGAAATTTCCAGATTGCATTATTTACATCATTTTCTTTGCACCAGTCCCATGTTTTCATTTCTTCGAAGATGACATCACGACTCACATAAATTTTCTTTGTGACAGGATCAAAAAGTCTGTACGCCTTTGTGCCCGGTTCCTTGACTAGGTGAATTACAGCTCTGCTCCTGTTATCGAGTTTTTTTAGATTTACATGTGGTTCCTTCATGTGGGCCAAACAACCGAACACCCGGATATGATCTACGTGATGCTTTTTCTCCGACCAAGCTTCATAAGGGGTAATGCCCGTAATTGCACGTGTAGGAAGTCTATTCAGTAAATAAGTTGAGTGTCTAATTGCCTCCCCCCAGAAGTAGTTTGGCATATTCTTTTCCTTGAGTAAGCTTCGCGACATCTCAATCAAGGTTCTGTTACGCCGTTCAACTACTCTGTTTTGCTGCGGAGAGTATGGGGCATAAAAGTGGCGATTAATCCCAGCCTCCTCACAATACTGGGTAAAGTCCCTTGAGGTAAATTCTCCACCATTATCCGATCTGAAAGTACGTATCCTCTTTCCTGGGCTATTTTCAACCAACATGCGAAATCTTTTGAAGGCATTAAGAGTTTCACTTTTATTTTTCAGAAGGTAAGTCCACATAGCTCGACTGTATCATCAATTAAGACAAAAATATTTATTACCTCCAGGAGTGCAAGGTGTAATTGGACCACAGAGATCTCCATGCACCAATTCGAGTGGTATGGTGGCTGAGAACTTTGATTGATTTGGGAACATCTTTCTGATCTGTTTTGACATAAGGCAGCCAGTACAAATTTCATCTGGTTGATTGATAGCAGGCATCCCGTGTACCATGTTGGTTGAGGACATGAGCTTCATGGCCTTGAAATTGACATGGCCAAGGCGTGAATGCCACAGCCAGTTTTCATTTTCGCATCGTGCTATCAGACATTTTGCATCGCCACTGTAAATTATCATTTTATACAGTCTATTCATGAATCGTTTAACTTTCATAAGTAGGTTACCTTGTAAATCTCGAACCCACAAGAACTCACCTCTGATCATTACGTTATACCCCTCTTCAGCAAGTTGCCCGAGGCTAATTATATTACTACGTAAAGAAGGGATGTAGTATACCTCTTTTAATTTCCTGTCTTCTCCATTTTTGCATCTCAACGTGATTGAACCCTTACCCTTGATTTGCACAACTGAACCGTCACCAAATTTTACTTGACCCACAATGCTTTCATCTAGTTTGTCAAATTTTGAGTACTCCCCAGTCATGTGATTACTTGCGCCATTGTCTAAATACCATAGGTTAGATTCCACATGTTTCCCCTTGTCGTCTTGATTCAAATTTAGCCTCACACGTTCCTCGTTGATTAACATACTTACTTTCTCGGTTTCATTACTCTCAACCAATAATAGTGCAGGCTCTCATCGGATATTTGTGCCATATGTGCCTCTTCCTTTACTTTCTCTGTCTCGCTTCGGTTTCTTGCACTCAGCGGCATAATGCCCGTAGGCACTACAGTTGAAGCAACGGACCTTGCTTTTATCTCGTGCGCCGCGGTTGTAATCTTTCCCACGAGTTCTCTGCGAGCTCTCACTGTTGCCTTTGTATGTACGCTTGGCCCATTCCTCCCTTGTGAGCAGCAGCTTACTCTCATCTTTTTCTCATTCAATCCATTCCTCCCTGGTGAGTAATAGCTTATTTCCACCAGTTTCCACTTGCCCTTTGAGGCGTTCTTCATGGGCCTTAAGAGAGCCCACGATTTCTTCTACTGTCATGGAGTCCAGATTGCCAAATTGTTCTATAGTAGAGGCAATTGTAAAAATTTTGACGGAACTGCACGCAATAATTTTTTGACCACGTAGCTTTCAGCTACTTCCTCTCCTAATTCCCGAATGTTTGTGACCAATCCTGTCAGTTTCATACTGAAATGATCTACAATCTCTGTGTCCTTCATCATCATAGACTCGAACTCCGTCTTAAGAGTCTGTACTTTCACCGTTTTGACGCGCTCCGCACCTTGGCACGTCACTTTAATTGCATCCCAGCTTCCTTGGCGGTTTCCTTATCTGCAATGGATAAGAGGACATCTTCTGGTATGCCCTGGTATATTGCTGCGAGAGCAATTTTATCTACCTTGTCTTCAACCACCGTCGTTTTGGGATCTTTTGGTGATATCGCTTCCCAAACTCCATGGGCCTACATATATACTTTCATTTTCATAGCCCATGCTGTGTAGTTTGCTCGTGACAACATTGGATAACTCAAGCTGATCGTTCCTTCTTTAATCTTCCCCGACTCCATCGTTTGTGTCTTGGCATGTACTTGGGCTTCAACTGGACGACCAAAGCTCTGATACCAGAATATTGGCACAAAGATATGCAACTTAAGTGTCTGTATGTGTATTTTGATAAAGATAGCGTTGAACAGCTTTTATTATTTGATAATGAACTACAATACTTAAACTAAAATAATGCAAGTAAATGTCCTACAAAATAGCAACTAAACAACTAAAGTCCTACATCATCTCAAAGACTAACGTTTATTCAACAACGCCCTTTCCAGTTCTTTAGACCACGTCAACACGATCCAAACAAACTTTGCACGATAGTTTAATTAAGATAGCAACTAAGAAATAAATAAACGAGCTTCCCAAGTTTAGATTAAACGACCCAACATAGGATACATTGAATTCTAGCCCTAACAACTACTAAATGATTCTTGCATCACACCTATAGCAGTAAATATTAATATTAATATAATAATGCAAATAAATTAAAATTATTATTATTATTATTATTATTGCTATTATTATTAAATTAATACACATATATGCAAAAACTACAAAAATAAAGAGAGTTTACTTATATATTTTCGTACGAAAATAATCAATAAGACAAAATAACTTGGCAACAAAATTTAAAAAACAAGATCCGTAATTATTCATCAAAAACAAAAGAGGCACGTTAATTATTTCCCTCAACGTACTACCTTCTTAATCTCATTGTTTTTCATACCAAAGAGGGCAAAATCCTGTCAAATCACAAGGTTAAAATTATTTTTACTATATTTTTGTAATATTATATTTTACATGACAGTTAAACTTTTGGAGCCATTTAATTGCATTTTAACAATAATCATATAAAAATCATCTTTTGAAGTAAAAGTTAAATTAATTTATTCAAATTAAATTAGGGGCTTTCACATGGGAATAGGGGAACAGGGGAAAAAACTATTAAAAAGTACTTTGATATTTTTTAACATAAACACCAAGTCAAATTGCTGAGTATGATGGAATCTGAGATGAAGAACATGCACAAGTTATGCCCCGATTTGGTACTAAATTTACGGTTATCTTCTAGAATGCACCAGTGGGCTACTCCACTCTGTGTGCATATATCGTCTTAATATTGAACCTCCAGCTGAACAGAAGATGCTTTCACAATGGAAAAAAACTATTAAAAACTATTAAAAAGTACTTTGATGTTTTTAACATAAACACCAAGTCAAATTGCTGAGTATGATGGAATCCGAGATGAAGAACATGCACAAGTTATGCCCCGATTTGGTGCTAAATTTACGTTATCTTCTAGAATGCACCAGTGGGCTACTCCACTCTGTGTGCATATTAGGCCTCCCCATCTTCACTGCTCGAACTACCAAGTATTGCTGGACTAGCTGAAACACAAGTACAGATGTGAAAGTCATTGACCAAAAACAGGGTGAAGTAACAAGATGTCTTCTCCTTTTTACTTCTCTTTTCTTTTTGCGCCTACCAGTATAGCTACCGATCATAACATTTCCCCAATATTTATCAATTTTTATTTGAAATAACCCTCTGATAATCTATTATTATTTATTTTCCTTTTCATTACTTAAGTAATAGAATATTTTCATTATGATTCAAATGCAACTTCAATAACCTATTGAAATTAATACAAAAATCATAGGGTTTCTAGGAAGTACACAACAAACCAACATGCCTCGAGTATAGAGAATTCGAGCTAGAACTCCAAAATACATTAAAAATCTTTTTCCCAACTTATTTTTACTTTAATATTTAATAACAGCATATTTCATGAAATTTAAATTTTGAAAAGTCCAACTTGATAGATATCCAAAATAATCCTATTAATATCTCTGATATCTAATTAATATCTAGCATAAGTACATATGTACATATTTATTTGTGAAAAAAATCCTTAGACAATGTTTCTAAAAGAAAATCAATATGGTCGAAACCTGTTACTATATAGTTTCTAGGAAGGCATATCAATAGCCAATATAGTTTATGGGAAGGAATATCAATAGCCAACATTGGCTAAAAATAATTTCTCGAAACTGGTCAAATAAACTGTATCATGAATTGAAGATGAAAAAAGAGGTATAAACTCATATTACAATCTCCAAACTTTTACAAATAAAATGGGAAAACAGTGATGGAAAACTTCTGTTGACTAGGGAGGAGTGGATCAAACGGAATAGCAGAGGAGGTGCAGAGGGGTCGTCCAGCCAAAGAAATCGTTGAAAGGAAGGTGGACGTGGGTTACGCGACAAAAGCAGAGTAAAATGCTATAACTGCGGCATATATGGTTACTTCGCTGCAGAGTGTCGAAAAACCGGGAGAGAAAAGGAACAAAAGTAAGAAATAAACATGGCACAAATCAAGGATGACGAGCTAGCACTCTTATTGGCCAAACACAGTAAACAAGGGGAAGAAATGGTGTTGCTAAATGAAGAAAAGGTTGTACGAAAACTTGTGCACGATGGTGAACGTGCTGATTCAAACCTGTGGTATTTGGATAATGGTGCGAGTAATCAAGTGACAGGATTACGATCAAAGTTTAGAGAACTTGACGAGGGAGTAACTGGGCAAGTGAGGTTTGGAAATGGCTCACCAGTTGAAATAAAGGGGAAAAGCCATGTGGTCTTTGCATGCAAAAATGGGGAAGAACACACCGTCCAAGAGGTAAATTATATCCATTTGCTTTGCAATAACATAATTAGTCTTGGAGAATTGTCTGAAGTTGGAAACAAAGTCGTCTTAAATGGTGAGTACTTGTGGGTGTTTGAAAAATCAAGAAAACGACTTATGAAGGTGAAAAGATCCCCTAATAGATTTTATAAAATAACTATAGAAACCAGTAAGCCTGCATTGTTAATCTCTAAGACAGATGAATTACCTGGTTATGGCATTCACTGGCCACATGAATTTTCAAGCTTTGACACTTATGCATTCTACACAAATGGTGCATGGGTTGCCGAAGTTTGAGAATCCAAAGACTATGTGCACAGATTGTTCGATGTCCAAACAGGTCAGAAAATCGTTCCCATCTCAAAGCAAATTCTGTGCGAAACAAGTGCTTGAATTGGTGCATGGTGATCTTTGTGGTCCGATATCTCCGGCAACAACTGGTGGCAACAGGTATTTTCTTCTTTTGGTGGACGATTTCAGTCCAATAATGTGGTCATATACTCTAAAAAGTAAGGATGAAGCCCTTAATACATTTAAGAAGTTCAAAGCACATGTTGAAAATGGAACAGACAAGCGAGTAAAGACTCTCAGAACTGATCGTGTAGGAAAATTTTGTTCTCAAGATTTTATAACATTATGTGAGGAAAGCGGAATAGAAAGACACTACAAAGCTCCCTACTCTCCACAACAGAATGGGGTGATGGAACGAAGAAATAGGACAGTGGTTGCAATGGCTAGAAGTATGCTGAAATAAATGAATCTACCTTTGACGTTATGGGGAGAAGCTGTGAGACACTCCATGTATATTCTCGACAGGTTACCCACGCGATCTCTAACTGGAAGGACTCTATATGAGGCATGGAAAGGAGATAAACCAAACATAGGCCATGTACGTGTCTTTGGATTTATGGCTTATATGAAAATCCCAGGGGTACACACTAAGAAGTTGGATGACAGGAGCAAACCAGTGATACATCTTGGAAATGAACCACGAACAAAGGCAATGAACCAGGAACAAAGGCATATCACTTGCTTGATCCTCAAAGCAATAAGATATTTGTAAACAGGATGTGGCGTTCGAGGAAAGGAAAACATGGCCATGGGATCAGCATAGAGAGGAAAATCGTGATCAACAGACCACGTTTGTTGTAGTTGGCCCTGATGTTCAGAATAGTGAAGAAACTGTTATTCAAAGGGGGAGAAGAAAGCTTTCAATCACAACAAACGAGTATGGAGTCTGAAAATGAAGCAGTGACTCCATCGACAAAAGGGAGCATGCCCATGACACCACAGATGACAGTAAACATAGACCATTCAGAGTCTACAAGCTCGGACAGTAGCAGTAAACCGCGACGTTACAAATCTCTTGCTGATATTTAAAATGAGACATAGGAAATTAAGCTCGATGATGAGCTTCTATTGATGGGAATTGATGAGCTAATGAGTTATAGCAATGCTGAGCGAAATGGAGTCTATTGAGCAGAATAAGACATGGACACTGACAGAATTAACGGCTTATCGCAAAGTAATAGGCCTGAAATGGATATACAAGCTGAAGAGGAATGCTAATGGGGAAATAATAAAATACAAAACAAGGCTCGTCTCCAAAATATACGTACAAGAGCAGGGGGTGGACTTTGACGAAATTTTTGCTCCGGTCACCAGGCTCAAGACTGTTCGCTTTCTGTTGGCATTGGCTACCAAGACCGATTGGCAGATTCACCACTTGGATGTCAAAACAACATTTTTAAATAGAGAAATTTAGAAAGAAGTTTATGTTGCTCAACCTTAAGGCTTTATTAAAGAAGGTCAAGAACACTTGGTGTATAGATTGATTAAGGCTCTTTATGGTCTGCATCAAGCACCACGTGTCTGGTATGCTAAACTAAACAAGTATTTTGAGAATCTAGGTTTTTCAAGGTACCCATATGAGCATGCATTGTACATCAGGAGTAATGGTGTTGAAGCTCTCATTGTTGGAGTCTATGTAGACGATCTCTTAATAACAGGTACTAAATGAATTTAAACAACGGATGAATGATTGGTTCGAAATGAATGATTTGGGGAGGTTGTCGTACTATCTGGGAATGGAGGTTCAACAAATGAAGGACTGTATAGAGCTAAAACAGTCAGCTTACACAAAGAAAATATTGGAGAAGGCTGGAATGCAAGCTTTTAACCCCAATAAATATCCTATGGATCCGAATGAGCATTTGACTAAGGACGAAGGCGGGAAACTGGTGGATCCAACAGAATACAAAAGCTTGGTTGGAGGACTTCGCTACCTTGTGCATACATGTCTCGACATGGCTATGCTGTGGGGATAGTCAGCCGTTTCATGGAAAAGCGCACAGTTCTTCATATGAATGCTGTAAAGCGTATACTCAGGTACGTCAAGGGTACAATTAACTACGGCGTGGTTTATTCGAGGGATATTGGAAACAATATGCTTACAGGATACTCGAATAGCGATTTTGGAGGACAAACAGATGACAGGAAGAGTACAAGAGGAATGGTATTTTATTAATAACCTCATCACATGGGTCTCACAGAAACAAAGGTGTGTGGCCTTGTCTTCGTGCGAGGCAGAGTTTATGGCAGGGACGACATCAGCTTGTCAAGCTGTTTGGCTGAGGAATCTGCTCAGCAAGCTAACAGGTGAAGATATGGGTCCAGTAATCTTGTACATTTCATGGGCGTAGTAAACATATAGACAAACGCTACCATTATATTCGAGAATGTGTTGAGAGAAAGGAGATCATTGTCAAGCATGTGAGTAGTGATATGCAACGAGCAGATTGCCTGACCAAAGCTCTCACTACTATCCAATTTGAAAGAATGCGCAGATTACTGGGAGTAATGGAGTTGCCTAAATAAGTTTCAAAACTAAGGGGGTGATTGTTGGAATTATTTTGAAACTTATAGATTGTTTTAAAATAATTAAAGTATGTGCATGTTGAATTAGTATGCATAGTCGTGGAGAAGTTTTAGAAATGGCATATGTAGACACGTAGAAGTAGAACTGCATTAGAAGAGTTAGTTGTTTAATGGTCCTTGTTTTTAGCTGCATATTCTATCATCTATCTATTTATATTGTACGCTTCAAATCAATAAAAACAACTTACACGCAAGTCTTTGTTTTTCTCAGTTTTACAATACACAGCTTATATATATTTGTATACATCCTGGCATTGAGTATAAACAAGAAATATGCACTATGTTGTTGAAAACCAACTCAAAAAAATAGAAATTTTACTTTAGCATTAAGTTTTACATCATTTATAACATGATATATATATAGCTAGGGAGATGATCGAAATACAAACAACTTTTAAAATTAAAGCTATAAACTAATATAAGCCACTAAGTCAATCTAATATAATCCAGGCACCACACATAATTGACCAACATCCTCCTGCACAAAATCTCAAGTTTCTAAACACATAAACTATATCATTTAATTATTTTTAAGTATAATTAATGGCATATGCATCATGAAAGTTAGATGTCCTTATTGAAACTATTTGTCATTCAATATTACTAAAAAATAAATTAGTATTGTCTATTAATCATGTCATCAATATAATAGAATAATAAGAAAATGAATTATAACCACACACCGTTTAGA
>NW_027420828.1:0-20287 GCF_009905375.1 Apium graveolens | reverse complement strand
TTTATTGGTTTCAGCCCCGATTCACTTTCGGACTGACCCCGAATAAATGCGAATGCAATTTCATAAATCCATAGGGACAAATTATGAAAAGATATCCAAAAAATGGGACACCTCAATTTTGGCTCCATACCTCGTGTACCCCTGCCTACGAGAATTATTTCGAAACCTAGTTTCATTGGTTTCAGCCCCGATTCACTTGCGGACGACCCCGAATAAATGCGAATGCAATTTCATAAATCCATAGGGACAAATTATGAAAAGATATCCAAAAAATGGGACGCCTCAATTTTGGCTCCATACCTCGTGTACCCCTGCCTACGAGAATTATTTTCGATCCTAGTTTCATTGGTTTCACCCCCAATTCACTTGCGGACGACCCCGAATAAATGCGAATGCAATTTCATAAATTCATAGGGACAAATTATGAAAAGATATCCAAAAAATGGGATGCCTCAATTTTGGCTCCATACCTCGTGCACCCCTGCCTACGAGAATTATTTTGAAACCTAGTTTCATTGGTTTCAGCCCCGATTCACTTGAGGACGACCCCGAATAAATGCGAATGCAATTTCATAAATCCATAGGGACAAATTATGAAAAGATATCCAAAAAATGGGATACCTCAATTTTGGCTCCATACCTCGTGCACCCCTGCCTACGAGAATTATTTTGAAACCTAGTTTCATTGGTTTCAGCCCCGATTCACTTGCGGACGACCCCGAATAAATGCGAATGCAATTTCATAAATCCATAGGGACAAATTATGAAAAGATATCCAAAAAATGGGACGCCTCAATTTTGGCTCCATACCTCGTGTACCCCTGCCTACGAGAATTATTTGAAACCTAGTTTCATTGGTTTCAGCCCCGATTCACTTGCGGACGACCCCAAATAAATGCAAATGCAATTTCATAAATCCATAGGGACAAATTATGAAAAGATATCCAAAAAATGGGACGCCTCAATTTTGGCTCCATACCTCGTGTACCCCTGCCTACGAGAATTATTTTCGATCCTAGTTTCATTGGTTTCACCCCCGATTCACTTGCGGACGACCCCGAATAAATGCGAATGCAATTTCATAAATTCATAGGGACAAATTATGAAAAGATATCAAAAAAATTGGACGCCTCAATTTTGGCTCCATACCTCGTGTACCCCTGCCTACGAGAATTATTTTGAAACCTAGTTTTATTGGTTTCAGCCCCGATTCACTTTCGGATGACCCCGAATAAATGCGAATGCAATTTCATAAATCCATAGGGACAAATTATGAAAAGATATCCAAAAAATGGGACACCTCAATTTTGGCTCCATACCTCGTGTACCCCTGCCTACGAGAATTATTTCGAAACCTAGTTTCATTGGTTTCAGCCCCGATTCACTTGCGGACGACCCCGAATAAATGCGAATGCAATTTCATAAATCCATAGGGACAAATTATGAAAAGATATCCAAAAAATGGGACGCCTCAATTTTGGCTCCATACCTCGTGTACCCCTGCCTACGAGAATTATTTTCGATCCTAGTTTCATTGGTTTCACCCCCAATTCACTTGCGGACGACCCCGAATAAATGCGAATGCAATTTCATAAATTCATAGGGACAAATTATGAAAAGATATCCAAAAAATGGGATGCCTCAATTTTTGCTCCATACCTCGTGTACCTCTACCTACGAGAATTATTTTGAAACCTAGTTTCATTAGTTTCAGCCCCGATTCACTTTCGGACGACCCCGAATAAATGCGAATGTAATTTCATAAATCTATAGGGACAAATTATGAAAAGATATCCAAAAAATGGGACGCCTCAATTTTGGCTCCATACCTCGTGCACCCCTGCCTACGAGAATTATTTTGAAACCTAGTTTCATTGGTTTCAGCCCCGATTCACTTGCGGACGACCCCGAATAAATGCGAATGCAATTTCATAAATCCATAGGGACAAATTATGAAAAGATATCAAAAAATGGGACGCCTCAATTTTGGCTCCATACCTCGTGTACCCCTGCCTACGAGAATTATTTTGAAACCTTGTTTCATTGGTTTCAGCCCCGATTCACTTTCGGACGACCCCAAATAAATGCGAATGCAATTTCATAAATCCATAGGGACAAATTATGAAAAGATATCCAAAAAATGGGACGCCTCAATTTTGGCTCCATACCTCGTGTACCCCTGCCTACGAGAATTATTTTGAAACCTAGTTTCATTGGTTTCAGCCCCTATTCACTTTCGGACGACCCCAAATAAATGCGAATGCAATTTCATAAATCCATAGGGACAAATTATGAAAAGATATCCAAAAAATGGGATGCCTCAATTTTGGCTCCATACCTCGTGCACCCCTGCCTACGATAATTATTTTGAAACCTAGTTTCATTGGTTTCAGCCCCGATTCACTTGAGGACGACCCCGAATAAATGCGAATGCAATTTCATAAATCCATAGGGACAAATTATGAAAAGATATCCAAAAAATGGGACGCCTCAATTTTGGCTCCATACCTCGTGTACCCCTGCCTACGAGAATTATTTTGAAACCTAGTTTCATTGGTTTCAGCCCCGATTCACTTTCGGACGACCCCAAATAAATGCGAATGCAATTTCATAAATCCATAGGGACAAATTATGAAAAGATATCCAAAAAATGGGACGCCTCAATTTTGGCTCCATACCTCGTGTACCCCTGCCTACGAGAATTATTTTGAGACCTAGTTTCATTGGTTTCAGCCCCGATTCACTTGCGGACGACCCCGAATAAATGTGAATGCAATTTCATAAATCCATAGGGATAAATTATGAAAAGATATCAATAAAACGGGACGCCTCAATTTTTGCTCCATACCTCGTGTACTACTGCCTACGAGAATTATTCGGAAACCCACTTCCATTCGTTTCAGCCCCGATTCACTTACGGACGACCCCAAATAAACGCGAATGCAATTTCATAAATCCATAGGGATAAATTATTAGAAGATATCCACAAAACGAGTTGCCTCAATTTTTGCTCAATACCTCGTGTCTACGCCAAGAGAATTATTCGGAAACCCAATTCCATTCGTTTCAGCCCCGATTCACTTACGGACAACCCCAAATAAACGCGAATGCAATTTCATAAATCTTGTTATGGATAAAAAAACCAAGGTTATTACTTGCTGTATTTAATACTAAGATTCGGGAGCTCAAGGCCTTTAATGGCTGCTCTCGTGTTTCGTAGCTTAATTCTGCCTTTACGAGATGCCTACGTATCTCTGTGAGTTAGAGAATCAAGCCAAAAAACGTAGTTCTGATTGGTGGAGGTGAGACCCCTTATATAGATGTTGGGAGTCCTTGAATTGGACTTGGTATAGGAGACTTGGTGGATAAGCCTCTGAATTAGGATAGACTTAGGAGTCCTAGGAAGTAGGAAGCTGATTCCTCATCCTTTTAGGTCCCCTTGAGGCTAATCTCTAAGGATTTATATCCTTATCGGGACTCTTTTCAACATCTGATTTCTCCCTTATTAATTAATTACGAAATTAATTAATAATCAGGGCTTTTGGGCCTTTTTTTATTCCGTCAGGCCTGATCTGGTCCATCAGGCTTAACCTTTCTGGTTTGAGTATCATATATCTATTTATTGGGCCTAGCAGCCCACAGCTTGTACAATTAATGCAGTATTTAATTATACAATCATAATTTATTTATCCCTATCATTTGCCCCCCAACTTTTGGGAAACATTGAATAGGTTTCGCAGAAGTTAAGTCCATTTGTTCCCTTACAGGGTTTCGTTTTTCCGTAAAGTGTGGAGCGACCTACACGTTTACAACGAATTTTTCCTTTTATTTAGGAATTATTTTGATTTCCAGGAATTTTTTCCCTTATTTCCGGGATTTTTCCCTAATTTCTGGAATTTTCCCTAATTTTTCTGGGATTTTTCCTTATTTTTCTGGGATTTATCCTTAATTTCTGGATTTTTCCCTTAATTTGTGGGATTTATCCTTAATTTCTGGATTTTTCCCTTAATTTCTGGATTTTTTCCCTTAATTTTTGGATTTTTTCCCTTAATTTCTGGGATTTATCCTTAATTTCCTGGGATTTATCCTTAATTTCTGGATTTTTTTCCCTAATTTCTGGGATTTATCCTTAATTTCCTGGGATTTATCCTTAATTTCTGGATTTTTTCCCTAATTTTCTGGGATTTTTCCCTAATTTTCTGGATTTATCCGCAATTTTCTGGATTTATCCGCAATTTTCTGGATTTATCCGCAATTTTCTGGATTTATCCGTAATTTCTGGTTTAAAATGCATACAAAATTGATTAGGATGCAGAAGAAATTGATCAGGATTCAGCCAAATCGATCAGAATTCCTGCTCGATTTCGATCAGGATCCTGATCGAATTAACTCAGGATCTTACACTCTGGTCGACAGGATTCCTGATCGATTTCGATCAGGGCTCTGATCGAATTGATCTTCAAAGTGACACCCTAGTCGACTGTTACACGTGCTTAATCGATCAGGATTCCTGATCGATTTCGATCAGGACTCTGATCGAATTAAGTGATTTTCTATCATTCTGATCGAATGGAATATCGATCAGGATTTTCTTCTGTGTCGATCAGGACTCTGATCGATCTTAGGGGATTTCTTCCCTCCTGTTCGAATAATATATCGACCAGGATTCTCTTTTGTATCGATCAGGACTCTGATCGATCTTAGGGGATTTCTTCCCTTCTGTTCGAATAATATATCGACCAGGATTCTCTTTTGTATCGATCAGGACTCTGATCGATCTTAGGGGATTTCTTCCCTCCTGTTCGAATAATATATCGACCAGGATTCTCTTTTGTATCGATCAGGACTCTGATCGATCTTAGGGGATTTCTTCCCTTCTGTTCGAATAATATATCGACCAGGATTCTCTTTTGTATCGATCAGGACTCTGATCGATCTTAGGGGATTTCTTCCCTTCTGTTCGAATAATATATCGACCAGGATTCTCTTTTGTATCGATCAGGACTCTGATCGATCTTAGGGGATTTCTTCCCTTCTGTTCGAATAATATATCGATCAGGATTCTCTTTTTGTATCGATCAGGACTCCGATCGATCCAGTTTAAAACTCTGGTCGATTTTTGACCATTCATTTTCCATATGAGCTTCTAGATTATTCCTGATATTTCTAGTAGACGGGCTTTTAGGTTGGGCCTGGCTAAATGGGCCTAGAAACGCCTCGTATTCCGAGCTTTTCGCCTATATAAGTGTAGTGTGAAGTGAGAATCCTCACTTCACTTCTCATTTCTCATTTTCTTCTACAAACTTCTCTAGAGTTCTCCCTTTGAGTAGGCGATTTCCGGTGAGCACACAGCCACCGTAGCTCCACCATTCTCAAGTATTTCTGGGTTTCAAGCTTTTAAACGAAGTATATCAATGGCGGACCGCGACTTGGCTCGTTTGCAGAAGATGAATGTCTCTAAGAGAGGTACAAACATTCAAATTCAATCTCCATATACTTCTCTCATTGACATGATTAACTCGAGAGGTGATGAATATCCTTCTCTATCTGAGTTAGATTCGTATAATCATGGTAACACTTTTCATGAGTTAGATGGTAGAATAGAGTCTATGAACACCCTGTACAGACTTCCACCCCACCTTAGGATCACTCCAGCCGCCCCTGGGGATAGGACTTGTAATTGGGAGGGGGATACCCTGTTCATTTATCGAGGAGCCCTGACCGCAGGTCTTAGGTTCCCATTCCACGAATTTATTCCTCGTTTATTAGCCGATGTACAAATCAACCCTTGTCAACTCCCTCCCAACGCCTGGAGGAATATTATCTGTTTTATGGTCCTTTGTCTCAGGAATAACTTCCCTCTTTCCGTAGCTGTCTTTAGGAAAGTTTTCCAATTCTATAATAGCTCCATGAGTCAACCGGGATGGGTTTTAATTCGCCAACGACCCAAAGTTCCCCATATCTTTGATAGTAACTCTATAGTCGAGAACAACCCTAAATGGAGGGATGAGTTTGTGAGGCTGACCTGGGCTGGGGGTGATTGGGCCACACTCTTCCGTAGGCCATTTTGCAAGGTATCAGATGGTAGTCCTGGTAGTATCAGATTGACTGATGAGGAGGAGGTGGCCTACCAGGCCTTAATTTCAGATGATGGGAAAACGGATACCTGGACCCTTTTAGAGGAGTTTTCCTTGAAGAAAGTTGGTCTCTCCCAGGCTAGTGATAAGGGTAAATTTATACCTGCGTAATTATTTTTCCTTCTCTTTAATCGCACTTTTTCTTTTTTTTCTGGATTTTAATGTTCCTTCTACTTTTCCTTTCAGCTTGCGAGGCCATCAATAATGTTAACAGGCCTAAGGAGGGGGAGTCAGGCCGTCAGAAAAGGGCCAAGCTAAACAGGGACCCTAGGAGCAAACCTGACGGTCCTTCTTTTCTTAAGCCCCACGTCCCGGTGGTCGAGCTGGGGGACGATGTGGATCCTCCACTTAAGGCACATTCCTTCAGGCCTAACTGGGGCTTCAGGAGGAGCGATACGGTGGTTGGATCCACCAAACACGCTAAAGATTGGTCTTATCACTCCGTCACTCCCCATGACTTTACTGACATTGTTACGGGGAGTGATATTGAGACTATTGAGCTTCTGGGTTCTCAAGCCCAAGCTGCGGTAATTTTCTTTCTCTCCTTCTTTGAATCCCAACTTTTTGTATTCCAACGAACTTGTGCTAACTCATACATATTTCTTTGCAGAGTAATACCTACTTCCAGGCGGCCCTCCATCAGGCTAGGTCCTGGAAGGGTAACTCAGATGGGTTTGAGAAAGAGATGAAGAAATGGGAGGAGAGAGCCAAGGTCCTGGAGAAGAAGCTGGACACGAAGAAGGAGGAGCTGGCTCAGGCTCATTCCGAGCTGGTGAAACTTAGGAGCGATAAGGATAAGCTCATCGATGACTACATGGATTCTGACAAGTTTAAGAATCTCATGGAGATTCATGATGAGGGTCTTTATTCCCTACAGTTTACTCAGGGATGGGACGCGGCCGTGAAGGCGGTTTCTGAGAAGTACCCGGGCTTAGTCGACCCTAAGGACTTTATAAGTCCTGAGCAGGCTGAGTCGGAGGACAGCATAGATGCCCTCTTTAACTCCCCTCAGCCAGATGATCGCATCTTGGATCCTAACACTGCTTCTCCTCCCGCTTCTCCTGCGAAGGACGCTGAAGGCGCTGATAAGGAGAAAGAGAATGAAGGCTCCCACATGGAGGAGTAGTTTTTCTATTCTGTAATTTGATCCTTAATTTATGTCTGGACTTTTGTTTGTATCAGATCTTATTACCCTCCGGGGTTATTTTATATGCTTCTTTCCTTATTCGTATTCTCTCCTTCATTTTTCTGATACTTTAATATGCATTCAAGCTTGAACTAATTGGCCACACCAGTGTTATCACAACTCAAACATCCATAGGTTGAAATAATTTCGATTTCTTCAGTTTGAAGTCTGGTTTTTCAAAACCTTACATAGCATGGGTTCGACCCTAATCAATAATAACTAACAAAGCTTCAAGGTGCTTTTAAACCTACTTGTCATAATGACAAGTGAGAATCGTACTTCGACCATCTTACACGTAGTAAACCTTCAGGTTTTGTGCGTGCCAGGTTCTCGGGACTTCAAAACCATCCATAGTCTCCAGCTTGTAGGTTCCTCTACCCTGAACGCTCTTGACTCTATACGGCCCTTCCCAATTTGGGGCAAGCTTTCCTTTCTGTCCGACACCAGAAGCTTCTATTTTTCTCAAGACTAGGTCACCTTGTTTGAAAAACCTCTCTTTAACCCTTAGGTTGTAGTAGAATGAAGCCTTTTTCTGATATTCTACTATCTTTGCGTGTGCTTTATCTCGCACTTCATCAATTAAATCCAGGGCTAATCTCTGCCCTTCCTCATTTTCTTTCTCATCGAAGGCCTGAATCCTTGGAGAGGAATGTGATATCTCCACGGGAACTACTGCTTCCGCCCCATATGCCAACATGAAAGGAGTTGCATCTGTCGTGACTCTACAAGTAGTCCTGTAGGCCCATAATATTGGAAGTATCTCATCTACCCAATTATTTCTTGACTTCTCGATCCTCTTCTTTAGTCCATCCAGGATTATCCGATTTGCTACCTCCGCTTGCCCATTGGCTTGCGGGTGAGCCACAGAGGTGAACCGTAACTCAATTTCATTTTCTTCGCAATACTTCTTGAATTCCTCGTTGTTGAATTGTGTTCCATTGTCAGTGACGAGGATACGGGGAATTCCATATCGGCACATAATGTTTTCCCACAGGAATTGTGCAACCTGCTTAGTTGTGATTTTGGCCAAAGGTTTGGCTTCGATTCACTTGGTGAAATAATCAATGGCTACAATCAGAAACTTCCTTTGTGCTGTGGCCATAGAAAAAGGCCCTAGAATATCCATCCCCCACATAGCAAAGGGAATAGGTGAGTTGATAGAGGTCAGCATCTCGGGGGGTTGTCTGGCGACTGGTGCATGCTTCTGACAACGATCACACTTCTTTACATATTCTTTGGCATCAGCCATCATTTCTGGCCAATAGAAGCCTAAACGAGTTATCTTATGAGCCAAGGCCCTGCCCCCCAAGTGTTGCCCACAAATACCTCCATGCACTTCCTCAAGAGCTAAGCGTGCCTCATCGGGCCTGAGACACCTCAAGTAAGGAACCACGAAAGATCTCTTATACAGAATTCCATCTATCAAGGAGTACCTTAGTGCTCGAACAATTAATTTTCGTGCTTCAGTTGCATCGCTTGGCAACCATCCAGTTTGAATGTGAGCCTTAATGGGATCGATCCATGACACCCCCAGGCCTATGGGAGCCACAAGCTTAACATCTATGCTTCGTGTCTTCAAAACACGGAAGTACACACTTCCTGAACTTTCTTCAATCTCAGATGAAGCAAACTTTGATAGCGCATCTGCTTTAGCATTTTCTTCCCTTGGAATGTGTTCAATATGGCATTCATTAAATTGGGTCATCACAGCCCTTACTAGGCGAACATATTTAGCCATCGTATCATCTCTTGCCTCAAATTCTCCCTTTACCTGGGATATGATCAGCTTCGAGTCTCCACGGACCTTTAAGTTTTTGACTCTAAGTGTCCCAGCTAGACCAAGGCCAGCAATCAGGGCTTCATACTCTGCCTCATTATTTGTGGTTGGGAAGTCTAGCTTCATAGCATACTCAATTAAGAATCCATCAGGGCTTTGCAAAACCAATCCTGCTCCACTGGAATTTGTTTTTGATGCTCCATCAAAATAGAGAACCCAATATTCTTTGTCCTTGTCCCCATTGTCGACTCCCTTGTCTTGAGGTGTGGTATCTTCCTGCCCCCCGACTTCTTGGTTGGGTATGGTACATTCCACCACGAAGTCAGCTAGTGCCTGGGCTTTTATGGCCATACGTGGCTTATACTTGAGATCGAACTCTCCCAATTCTATTGCCCACTTAATCAGTCTCCCACTTGCCTTGAGACTGTGAATGATATTTCTCAGTGGCTGATTTGTTAGCACTTCAATTTGGTGAGCTTGAAAATAAGGACGCAGCTTTCTTGAAGCCATTATCAAGGCTAAAGCGAATTTCTCAATGGCTGAATAATTCAATTCAGCACCATGCAAAATTTTGCTGACATAGTATACGGGTTTCTGGACTTTTAGTTCCTCCTTAACCAACACCGCGCTCAAGGCGCTTTCTGAAACAGCCAAGTACAAGAATAAAACTTCACCCAGAACTGGCTTGGCCAACAACGGGGCCTGGCCCATATACTTCTTTAACTCTTCAAATGCCTTCTGATTTTCCTCACTCCATACAAAGTCTTTAATGTTCTTTAATGACTTGAAGAATGACAAGCACTTGTCTCCTGACTTGGAGATGAATCGTCCTAGCGCAGCAACCCTTCCTGTGAGTTTCTGAACATCCTTGACAGTTTTTGGGGGTTCCATGTCCAGGATTGCCTTTATTTTATCGGGGTTAGCCTCAATTCCCCTTTTTGAGACCATCAATCCCAAGAATTTTCCAGATCCTACTCCGAAAGCACACTTCGTGGGATTCAACATCATCTTGTGGTACCTCAGGACCTCAAAAGCTTCCCTCAAATGGGTTATATGATCAGTCTTTACTAGACTCTTGACTAGCATGTCATCAACATAGACTTCCATAGTCTTCCCAATAAGATCCTTAAAAATTTTATTCACCAACCTTTGATAGGTGGCTCCTGCATTCTTGAGACCAAACGCCATAACAAGATAACAATAAACACCAAAGTCAGTGATAAATGATACCTTTGGAATGTCATCCTTATGCATTTTGATCTGGTTGTATCCGCTAAACCCATCCATGAAACTCAGCATCTCATGTCCAGCGGTGGCATCAATCAAAGTATCAATTATAGGCAGCGGAAAACAGTCTTTGGGGCATGCATCATTCAGATCGGTGAAGTCTATACACATCCTCCACTTTCCATTAGCCTTCTTCACCATTACAGGGTTTGCTAACCACTCCGGAAATTGAATCTCCTCAATGAAACCAGCCTCTAAGAGCTTTTCCACTTCCTGCTTTATAGCCTCTTGTCTTTCCGGGGCAAAATTTCTTTTCTTTTGTTTCACTGTCTTCCGACTTGGATCCACGTTTAGCTTGTGAGTAATTAACTCCGGGTCTATGCCTGGCATATCAGCTGCTGACCATGCAAACACATCACTATTTTCTTGCAAAAATTTCACTAACTTCCCTCTAAGGGGCTCCTCTAATGTAGCTCCAATGAAAGTCATCCTCTCAGGATTCTTGTGATCTAAAGGAACCGAAACCAATTCTTCTGCTGGCCTTCCTCTATTCTCATCATTTTCTCGAACATCCATATCTTCAATAGGAAGAACCTGTCCCCCGACTCCATCTGCCCTCAAAGAGGCCACATAACAGCTTCTAGCCATTTTTTGATCTCCCCTCTCTTCTCCAATCCCGTTTCGGGTGGGAAACTTCATGACTGAATGGTAGGAAGAGGGGACTGCCTTGAAGGCATGTATCCATGTTCTCCCCATGATAGCATTATAAGTTGAACTAGCCTTTACCACTACGAAATCCAGCATCTGCGTTGATTGCCTTGGCTCCGTACCTATGGTGGTTGGCAACTTGATTATCCCTTCCACATGACATTCTACTCCAGCAAATCCATATATCGGCATGTCGGTTGGTGTTAACTGGGAGTCGTTATACCCCATCCTTAGAAAGGTGTCGTGGAGCAAGATATCCACAGAAGCGCCATTATCCACAAGGACCCTCTTAACCGGGCTATTTCCTATTATTGGTGTTATGACCAGCGGGTCGTCATGAGGAAACTTCACACCCTCTAGGTCGGAATCAACAAAAGCCAATGTTACTTCGGTCCTGGCCCTCTTCGGGGCTTCTCCAACAATATGCATAACCTCTCTAGTATATGCCTTTCTGGAATTTTTGGACAATCCAGCAGCAGTTGGACCTCCAAAGATCGTGTTTATCACAGGCCCTTGAGGTCTCGGCCCTCCATAAACGGTGTTTATAACTGGTCCTCTAGGTTGGGGATTCCGCCCCTGATCATCTTGGTCCCTCCTACGATCTTCAAAATTCTTCCTTCCATTATTGTTTCTGTCTCCTCCATCTCCAGTATACTTGTTCAGCCTTCCTTTTCGGATCAAAAACTCAATTTCATCTTTCAACTGCCTACACTCATCGGTGTCATGGCCAACATCTTTGTGAAACCTGCAATACTTGCCCTTATCTAGCTTGGCGGGATCAGCCTTCAAGGGCTTAGGCCAGCGAATATCTCTGTCTTTCTCAATCTCCATCAAAATCTGACTTCTGGGAGCATTCAGCTTAGCGTATTCAGTGAACTTTTGCCCAGGTCCTCCCTTCTTGGGGGTTGAATCAGGGTTTTGTTCAGTTCTAGGATATTTATCCTTAGCGATATACTCCAAATCAGTTTTTCGTTTCTTGCCTCCAGTGGACTCATTACTTACTACGGTCTTCCTCATACTTTCTTCAACCTTGATATACTTCCCTGCCCTCTCTTGGAGCTGCAACATGCTCTCAGGGGGTCGTTTGGCCAAAGACATCTTGAAAAACTCATCCCTAGTTCCTTGTTGCAGTGCTATCATGGCTACCTTATCATCAAGGTCTGGGACTTTTAAAGCCTCCTTTGTAAAACGATTCAGGTAATCTCTTAAGGATTCCTTAGCTCCTTGCACAAGACTCATAAGAGATGCTGAACTTTTCTCATGGACTCTTCCACTGATGAATTGCTTAATAAAAGCCTGACTTAGTTCTCTGAATGATCCAATAGAATTTGGGGGTAGGCGACTGTACCATCTTTGAGCCATACCCGACAGGGTTTGAGGGAAGGCCCGACATTTTATAGCATCATTCACGGGTTGCAGCAGCAGTGCATTAGAGAATGTCCTAACATGATTAGCGGGGTCTCCCGTGCCATCATAGGCTTTGATAGTGGGCATCTTGAATTTTCTCGAGATATGGGCATTCATTATCTCTTCTGTGAAGGGTGGAGTTGGATCATCAGGATCTCCAAGGGGAAGGAGATTGCTTGGATCAGTTCTTGGGACAGCAGCCCTTCTTCTTACCGGACCATCCAGGTCTATGATAGGAGGAGGATTTCTCCCCCTAGGAGGTATGTAGGATCTGGTGGCTTGGTGAGCCTCCAAATCACGTCTCAGCCTTTGGATTTCAGCCTCATGAGCCCTGATCTTTTCCTGCACTTCTTGGGGATTCGCCCCTGGGGTGCTTTGGGGGCGTTGCCTTCCATCGGCCATTGGCTCTTTTCCAGGACGCCTCCTTCTCGGGGCCACTTCATCATCCGAAGATTCGGAGTCTCTCTCAGTGTATGGACCAGAAAATTCCCGATCCTCAGGGATAGGATCCAAACCTCGTATATAGGGGGGCGACCGCCCTCGTGCTTCGCTTCGCCCAGCATATCCACTTCCTCCAACCTCAGGGTGAAGGGGCATCCCATAAGGGGGGTTAGTAGTAACAATAGTTGAATATTCATACCCGACGGGTCGAGAATTCACAGGTATATGTATTTGTTGAACTTGAGGATTCGTACCTTGAATAATCGGGGGAGTTGTCCCTTGTGGCTGAGGATGAGTTGCCCCTGTCTGGGCTTCCCCCTGAATAGATGCATAAGTTGAATGGGGAGGAACCTCCACGGTTGATGAAATCACCTGGGTTGTCCCTGATGGTGTTCCCTCCTCCAGAGTGCTGGTTGTTCTCCGTGTTCTCGCCATGGTTGTTGTTGCGTTTTTCCCACAGACGGCGCCAAATGTTATGGATAAAAAAACCAAGGTTATTACTTGCTGTATTTAATACTAAGATTCGGGAGCTCAAGGCCTTTAATGGCTGCTCTCGTGTTTCGTAGCTTAATTCTGCCTTTACGAGATGCCTACGTATCTCTGTGAGTTAGAGAATCAAGCCAAAAAACGTAGTTCTGATTGGTGGGGGTGAGACCCCTTATATAGATGTTGGGAGTCCTTGAATTGGACTTGGTATAGGAGACTTGGTGGATAAGCCTCTGAATTAGGATAGACTTAGGAGTCCTAGGAAGTAGGAAGCTGATTCCTCATCCTTTTAGGTCCCCTTGAGGCTAATCTCTAAGGATTTATATCCTTATCGGGACTCTTTTCAACATCTGATTTCTCCCTTATTAATTAATTACGAAATTAATTAATAATCAGGGCTTTTGGGCCTTTTTTTATTCCGTCAGGCCTGATCTGGTCCATCAGGCTTAACCTTTCTGGTTTGAGTATCATATATCTATTTATTGGGCCTAGCAGCCCACAGCTTGTACAATTAATGCAGTATTTAATTATACAATCATAATTTATTTATCCCTATCAAATCTATAGGGATAAATTATGAAAATATATCCATAAAATCGGCACGCCTCAATTTTTGCTCCATAACTCGTGTACTACTACTGCCTACGAGAATTATTCGGAAACCTAGTTCCATTCGTTTCAGCCCCGATTCACTTACGGACGTCCCCAAATAAACGCGAACACAATTTCATAAATCCATAAGGATAAATTATGAAAAGATATCCATAAAATGGGCCACCTCAATTTTTGCTCCATACCTCGTGTACTACTGCCCACGAGAATTATTCGGAAACCTAGTTTCATTCGTTTCAGCCCCGATTCACTTACGAACGACCCCAAATAAACGCGAATGCAACTTCATAAATCCATAGGGATAAATTATGAAAAGATATGCATAAAACGGGCCGCCTCAATTTTTGCTCCATATCTCGTGTACTACTACTGCCTATGAGAGTTATTCAGAAACCCAGTTCCATTCATTTCAGCCCCGATTTCAATTACGGACGACCCCAAATAAACGCTAATGTAATTTCATAAATACATAGGGATAAATTATGAAAATATATCCATAAAACGGGCCGCCTCAATTTTTGCTCCATACCTCGTGTACTACTGCCTACGAGAATTATTCGGAAACCTAGTCCCATTCCTTTCAGCCCCGATTCACTTACGGACGTCCCCAAATAAACGCGAATGCAATTTCAAAAATCCATAGGGATAAATTATGAAAAGATATCCATAAAACGGGCCTCCTCAATTTTTTCACCATACCTCATGTACTACTGCCTACAAGAATTATTCGGAAACCTAGTTCCATTCGTTTCAACCCCGATTCACTTACGGACGACACCAAATAAACGCAAATGCAATTTCATAAATCCATAGGATAAATTATGAAAAGATATACATAAAATGGGCCGACTCCATTTTTGCACCATACCTCGTGTATTACTGCCTACGAGAATTATTCAGATACATAGTTCCATTCGTTTCAGCCCCGATTCACTTTCGGATGACCCCAAATAAACGCAAATGCAATTTCATAAATCCATAGGGATAAATTATGAAAAGATATTAATAAAATGTGCTGCCTCAATTTTTGCTGCACACCTTGTGTACTACTGCCTAGGAGAATTATTCGGAAACTTAGTTGCATTCGTTTCAACCCTGATTTACTTACGGACGACCCAAAATAAACGCGAATGCAATTTTATAAATCCATAGGGATAAATTTTTAAAAGATATCCATAAAATGGGTTGCTTCAATTTTTGCTCAATACCTTGTGTACTACGCCTAGAGAATTATTCGGAAATCCAGTTCCATTCGTTTCAGCCCCGATTCACTTACGGACGACCCCAAATAAACGCGAATATAATTTCATAAATCCATAGGGATAAATTTTTAGAAGATATCCATAAAATTGGCTGCCTCAATTTTTGCTCCATACCTCGTGTACTACTACTCCCTACGAGAATTATTCGGAAACCCAGTTCCATTCGTTTCAGCCCCGATTCATTTACGGACGACGCCAAATAAAAGCGAATGTAATTTCATAAATCCATAGGAATAAATTATGAAAAGATATCCATAAAACGGGCCGCCTCAATTTTTTCTCCATACCTCGTGTACTACTGCCCACGAGAATTATTCGGAAACCCAGTTTCATTCGTTTCAGCCCCGATTCACTTACGGACGACCCCAAATAAAAGTGAATGCAATTTAATAAATCCATAGGGATAAATTATGAAAAGATATCCACAAAACGAGCCACCTCAATTTTTTCTCCATACCTCGTGTACTACTACTGCCTACGAGAATTATTCGGAAACCTAGTTCCATTCGTTTCAGCCCCGATTCACTTACGGACGTCCCCAAATAAACGCGAATGCAATTTCATTAATTCATATGGATAAATTATGAAAAAATATCTATAAAATGGGCCGCCTCAATTTTTTCACCATACCTCGTATATTACTGCCTACGAGAATTATTCGGAAACCTAGTTCCATTCGTTTCAGCCCCGATTCATTTACGGACGATCCCAAATAAACGCGAATGCAATTTCATAAATCCATAGGATAAATTATGAAAAGATATCCATAAAACGGGCTGCCTCAATTTTTGTACCATACCTTGTGTACTACTCCCTATGAGAATTATTTTGAAACCTAGTTTCATTGGTTTCAGCCCCGATTCACTTTCGGACGATCCCGAATAAATGCGAATGCAATTTCATAAATCCATAGGGACAAATTATGAAAAGATATCCAAAAAATGGGATGCCTCAATTTTGGCTCCATACCTCGTGCACCCCTGCCTACGAGAATTATTTTGAAACCTAGTTTCATTGGTTTCAGCCCCGATTCACTTGCGGACGACCCCGAATAAATGCGAATGCAATTTCATAAATCCATAGGGACAAATTATGAAAAGATATCCAAAAAATGGGACGCCTCAATTTTGGCTCCATACCTCGTGTACCCCTGCCTACGAGAATTATTTTGAAACCTAGTTTCATTGGTTTCAGCCCCGATTCACTTGCGGACGACCCCAAATAAATGTGAATGCAATTTCATAAATCCATAGGGACAAATTATGAAAAGATATCCAAAAAATGGGACGCCTCAATTTTGGCTCCATACCTCGTGTACCCCTGCCTACGAGAATTATTTTCGATCCTAGTTTCATTGGTTTCACCCCCGATTCACTTGCGGACGACCCCGAATAAATGCGAATGCAATTTCATAAATTCATAGGGACAAATTATGAAAAGATATCCAAAAAATGGGACGCCTCAATTTTGGCTCCATACCTCGTGTACCCCTGCCTACGAGAATTATTTTGAAACCTAGTTTTATTCGTTTCAGCCCGATTCACTTTCGGATGACCCCGAATAAATACGAATGCAATTTCATAAATCCATAGGGACAAATTATGAAAAGATATCCAAAAAATGGGACGCCTCAATTTTGGCTCCATACCTCGTGTACCCCTGCCTACGAGAATTATTTCGAAACCTAGTTTCATTGGTTTCAGCCCCGATTCACTTGCGGACGACCCCGAATAAATGCGAATGCAATTTCATAAATCCATAGGGACAAATTATGAAAAGATATCCAAAAAATGGGACGCCTCAATTTTGGCTCCATACCTCGTGTACCCCTGCCTACGAGAATTATTTTCGATCCTAGTTTCATTGGTTTCACCCCCGATTCACTTGCGGACGACCCCGAATAAATGCGAATGCAATTTCATAAATTCATAGGGACAAATTATGAAAAGATATCCAAAAAATGGGACGCCTCAATTTTGGCTCCATACCTCGTGTACCCCTGCCTACGAGAATTATTTTGAAACCTAGTTTCATTGGTTTCAGCCCCGATTCACTTTCGGACGACCCCGAATAAATGCGAATGCAATTTCATAAATCTATAGGGACAAATTATGAAAAGATATCCAAAAAATGGGATGCCTCAATTTTGGCTCCATACCTCGTGCACCCCTGCCTACGAGAATTATTTTGAAACCTAGTTTCATTGGTTTCAGCCCCGATTCACTTGCGGACGACCCCGAATAAATGCGAATGCAATTTCATAAATCCATAGGGACAAATTATGAAAAGATATCCAAAAAATGGGACGCCTCAATTTTGGCTCCATACCTCGTGCACCCCTGCCTACGAGAATTATTTTGAAACCTTGTATCATTGGTTTCAGCCCCGATTCACTTGCGGACGATCCTGAATAAATGCGAATGCAATTTCATAAATCCATAGGGACAAATTATGAAAAGATATCCAAAAAATGGGACGCCTCAATTTTGGCTCCATACCTCGTGTACCCCTGCCTACGAGAATTATTTTGAAACCTAGTTTCATTTGTTTCAGCCCCGATTCACTTTCGGAGGACCCCAAATAAATGCGAATGCAATTTCATAAATCCATAGGGACAAATTATGAAAAGATATCCAAAAAATGTGACGCCTCAATTTTGGCTCCATACCTCGTGCACCCCTGCCTACGATAATTATTTTGAAACCTAGTTTCATTGGTTTCAGCCCCGATTCACTTGCGGACGATCCTGTATAAATGCGAATGCAATTTCATAAATCCATAGGGACAAATTATGAAAAGATATCCAAAAAATGGGACGCCTCAATTTGGCTCCATACCTCGTGTACCCCTGCCTACGAGAATTATTTTGAAACCTAGTTTCATTGGTTTCAGCCCCGATTCACTTTCGGACGACCCCGAATAAATGCGAATGCAATTTCATAAATCTATAGGGACAAATTATGAAAAGATATCCAAAAAATGGGACGCCTCAATTTTGGCTCCATACCTCGTGCACCCCTGCCTACGAGAATTATTTTGAAACCTAGTTTCATTGGTTTCAGCCCCGATTTACTTTCGGACGACCCCAAATAAATGCGAATTCAATTTCATAAATCCATAGGGACAAATTATGAAAAGATATCCAAAAAATGGGATGCCTCAATTTTGGCTCCATACCTCGTGGACCCCTGCCTATGAGAATTATTTTGAAACCTAGTTTCATTAGTTTCAACCCCGATTCACTTTCGGACGACCCCAAATAAATGCGAATGCAATTTCATAAATCCATAGGGACAAATTATGAAAAGACATCCAAAAAATGGGACGCCTCAATTTTGGCTCCATACCTCGTGTACCCCTGCCTACGAGAATTATTTTGAAACCTAGTTTCATTGGTTTCAGCCCCGATTCACTTTCGGACGACCCCAAATAAATGCGAATGCAATTTCATAAATCCATAGGGACAAATTATGAAAAGATATCCAAAAAATGTGACGCCTCAATTTTGGCTCCATACCTCGTGCACCCCTGCCTACGATAATTATTTTGAAACCTAGTTTCATTGGTTTCAGCCCCGATTCACTTGCGGACGATCCTGTATAAATGCGAATGCAATTTCATAAATCCATAGGGACAAATTATGAAAAGATATCCAAAAAATGGGACGCCTCAATTTTGGCTCCATACCTCGTGTACCCCTGCCTACGAGAATTATTTTGAAACCTAGTTTCATTGGTTTCAGCCCCGATTCACTTTCGGACGACCCCGAATAAATGCGAATGCAATTTCATAAATCTATAGGGACAAATTATGAAAAGATATCCAAAAAATGGGACGCCTCAATTTTGGCTCCATACCTCGTGCACCCCTGCCTACGAGAATTATTTTGAAACCTAGTTTCATTGGTTTCAGCCCCGATTTACTTTCGGACGACCCCAAATAAATGCGAATTCAATTTCATAAATCCATAGGGACAAATTATGAAAAGATATCCAAAAAATGGGATGCCTCAATTTTGGCTCCATACCTCGTGGACCCCTGCCTACGAGAATTATTTTGAAACCTAGTTTCATTGGTTTCAACCCCGATTCACTTTCAGACGACCCCAAATAAATGCGAATGCAATTTCATAAATCCATAGGGACAAATTATGAAAAGACATCCAAAAAATGGGACGCCTCAATTTTGGCTCCATACCTCGTGTACCCCTGCCTACGAGAATTATTTTGAAACCTAGTTTCATTTGTTTCAGCCCCGATTCACTTTCGGACGACCCCAAATAAATGCGAATGCAATTTCATAAATCCATAGGGACAAATTATGAAAAGATATCCAAAAAATGGGACGCCTCAATTTTGGCTCCATACCTCGTGTACCCCTGCCTACGAGAATTATTTTGAAACCTAGTTTCATTGGTTTCAGCCCCGATTCACTTTCGGACGACCCCGAATAAATGCGAATGCAATTTCATAAATCCATAGGGACAAATTATGAAAAGATATCCAAAAAATGGGACGCCTCAATTTTGGCTCCATACCTCATGTACCCCTGCCTACGAGAATTATTTTCGATCCTAGTTTCATTGGTTTCACCCCCGATTCACTTGCGGACGACCCCGAATAAATGCGAATGCAATTTCATAAATTCATAGGGACAAATTATGAAAAGATATCCAAAAAATGGGACGCCTCAATTTTGGCTCCATACCTCGTGTACCCCTGCCTACGAGAATTATTTTGAAACCTAGTTTCATTGGTTCAGCCCCGATTCACTTTCGGACGACCCCGAATAAATGCGAATGCAATTTCATAAATCTATAGGGACAAATTATGAAAAGATATCCAAAAAATGGGATGCCTCAATTTTGGCTCCATACCTCGTGCACCCCTGCCTACGAGAATTATTTTGAAACCTAGTTTCATTGGTTTCAGCCCCGATTCACTTGCGGACGACCCCGAATAAATGCGAATGCAATTTCATAATCCATAGGGACAAATTATGAAAAGATATCCAAAAAATGGGACGCCTCAATTTTGGCTCCATA
>NW_027420827.1:0-8492 GCF_009905375.1 Apium graveolens | reverse complement strand
TACTTTTTAAGGCAAGATTTTTCAAAATCCAAGATCCAAGCTTCCTAAATTGGTAATAATTCCCTAATCATCTTCATGCTTAGTTAGGACTATATCATGAGTTTAAGCCATTAATTCTTTCCTCAATCTTCTTCATTTAATCAAAAGAAGACAATGAATAGTTTTTCCAGTTTTTAACTTGAACTTTTTCTTGTTTTTCTTGAAGATCCAGCATTCTTAAGACTTCTCCAAGCTTCTTAAGGCTTCCTAGCTCCACCCAACTTCAAGGAAGTATACCAATCTCCAAACCCTAGATTCCTATATATTATAAGATGATTTTGATTATGGGTTGATATTGTAGCTTGTTGTTATGATTTATAGTTGGGATTTGGAATGGTAGTGAAATGAAATGGTAATTGTTGTGGTTTTGATTTAAAGGAACTTAAGTATGATTAAAGTTTAAGTTTAAGCATAAGTATGAATGATTAAATTGAATTGGTTGGGGTTGTTGATGTGATAAGGATGGATTTGGTTGTATGTGGATTTGAGGTTGGTTTGTGGTTGGTTTTGTCTGGTTTAAAATTTGGAAATCGCGCTTCAAAACATAGCCGTCGTAACGTCCGATTTTCTTTGGACTGTTTTTGTGCATATCATTAGTGACCCGAGAACCCCCTGCTATTATGACCACTGCCATGTTTAGATAGCTCATGTTACGAGCTTCGTTTTGATATGTAGTTCGTTCGATTCCGTAGCAACGGTTTAGGAGAAACGACCGTTTTCAAGTACGGCGTTTTCGCGAACGAACTTTTCCCTCGCCTTACTTTGAAACATAGGTTAAAGACCCAAAAAGGTTTAATTAATGTATGAAACATTTATGGTAAGTGTGTTATGCATTTGGTAAGACATTCGCGAAGGAATCGTTTTAAAACTCGTAAAGGTTAATTATTAAAAATGGTGGAGCCGCGGGTACCCGAGTGACTTAAGCAAATCAGTGAGCGCAAAACAAGCGTTAGAGTCTAAGTTAGTTAAAGTATAGATTTACAAGTGATTTTGGTTTAATTCCAACTTACTTGTTGTTTATAGGATATCAGACTCGTCCCGAGCCTTTCTCACACCCCCAAGTCGCTCAGGCAAGTATTCTAACCGCTTATACTGTTGGTGTGATGAAATATATGTATATGCATTATCTTGCGATAGATGCATGTTGGTTAATTTAGCAAATGTTGCGATATATTGAAGCATGCTGATATGGTATATATATGCATGCCTGTTTCGTTTCCTTGATTTATATATCTGTTGGTTCAAAATGCTTATAGATTGCATACCTATGCTAGAGGATAGCGGTAACTTGCATATACCCTTAGTATAGGGACCCAAAGGTGAACATATTTCTAAACCGGGAGTCGATGTTCCCGAGTATAAATATATTTTATATATATATATATATGGTTATAGTTTTTCAAAACTATTAATCGAATAAGATTTATTCGATAACTTTAACTTTATTTTATTATTGAATATTCATTCGAATATTCATTTCGAGGCTTATGACTCCATTTATATTATTTATGAATAATATTTGAATATTCATGTTCGAGGGCTTATGACTCAGTTTATATTATTTAATGAATATTATTGAATATTCATTTGAGGATCTATGACTCCGATTATTTGCTGAGATATAATTCTGTATTTAATTAAAGAATAAGGTTTTCGATAATCAAACTTATTTTCGATTATTCAAATAAGAGTAATACTTCATATAATATATTTTGTTATTTAATACTCGTTTCAGTATAAATTTTAATACTTCTACTTCAATTATTTTATAAAGATTATTCTTTATGGGAATATTATTTAAATAATTATTCAGTCATTTTCTAAATATTCTGGGGACTGATTTACTTCATTAAATCAGCTTTACTCCAACACTCTATAAAGTGTTTTCGAGTCTTCAAAATGATTTTAAAAGTTAGAGCGGATCCCAAAACTCATTTTTATATTTAAGATCTTCCTTTTTAAGGGGATTTAAATACTCACTTAAAACCTGGGGATCCGGCTCTGTGGTGTATTTTATATTCGCAACAAGGTTGCAGTTTTGGTAAATGAATTGATTACTTACCCAACGTTCGGGAAGTAAGTCCATCTATTGAGTCGGCATAAGCAACATGGGCTCAGTGGGCGTCCATGATAGTGTAAGTGGCTCAGTGGGAGTCCTCAAATGCATAAGTGGCTGAGTGGCAGTCCAGCATAGGTCCTAATACGGCCAGGGTGATGACCAGTGGGGAATTCGTCCATCTAGTAGAAAGGTTACTAATGGTATCTTTGCCTGATCAGCAAGATATCTGGTTTATGCCAAAATTCTTTTCCTTTCCAAAATTCATTGGATGTTTCAAACTCTGTTCATACTTTACATAACAGAGGTTCCAGGAAATGTTTTAGAGATATATATATGTGGATATATATATATCGGGACTAATAAAGTATCTCATAACTTTTTCATTCAATAATATTTCAAAGATTGAATCTATTCAAGTCTTAACTTGTGGTCTCATCTATGGGATGTTTTTCTTAAAACTTATAATACTTTGAACGTGGTAGTTCAAGTAGCTTTATAAATTATATAAGTGTGGTGAAGTATTGGTAACTTCATTCCTTGTTTTTACATTATATCTAGTAAGTAATTATCTTACACACGATAAAGATTCTAGTGAGTATCCATTTAGATACTTATATTATTGTTATCACTATGTATTATCTTGCGAGCTGTAAGGCTCACTCTTGCTTTATTTCTTCATCACACAACAACAGTTAAGAGAGATGGCCAGACTCCAGCAGACCCAGCGCAAAGCGCGTGGGAAGCGCCCCGCGTCTTCCCGATGATGTTGTAGCTGCTATAGCTGCAGAGGTAGATCCAGTAGTTCAGACCATCTACTTTTGAGAATCAAATTATGTATAATTATAACTTGTGGCAGATAATGGCAATTAACTGTAAATTATCAAGTAATCATTTTGGGTTGTAATAATTTAAATGTGGATTCAAAGACTTGTACTTATTTCAATTTCATCTCTGAGACTATAACGGTTGTGGTGGTGTGTTAGTATGGGGTCACAGCATGAGGTTATTTATTATTAATTAAGTGAAAGTGATATTGTGGAAAGAAAGACCGTGACAACCCGGATCCCCGACCCCGGATCTGGGGTGTTACAGAAATGGTATCAGAGCCAACGTTATAAACCTCAGAGATGATGCGACGATATAATAACAACTCACAAAGATAATAAGAACTCTTGCCAAGTTCATGGTCAGGACTACTTAAAGTAGTGCTGACAGTTTAAACCCTTACGGGAACCCCTTATAAGTATCATGATAGTAACTTAGCTCGTTAATGTGTAGGCGCCTGAGATAGAGGACCCAGAGATGTTCGAGCGTGAGCATGATGAGGACCGTGCCTAGATGTTGAGGATCCAGGAGGAGCCTGAGATGAAGAGGAGGACCCCTCAGAGGAGTCAGAGACAGAGGTTATTGCTATTACAGATGAGGAGGACCCGGATGAGGTCCCAGTAGCTGAGGAGTGTGTTGGATCTATGGTAGTGTATGCTGGTATCCCTTTACCCACACTTCCGGTGGTCAGAGCCCTACCCCTCCACCACTATCTTGGATTCCTGATGATGACAGCTCAGAGACCCATACTTCCGAGCCTAGGCAGACCGAGGAGGCACCCTCAGCGGCTCCGGATTCCCACTCTTGACCCTGCCCACAGGCAGTCTTCGTTAGCTCATGGATATGTTCAGGATGTATTGAGGACCCGAATGGCTGTTGCTGAGGGCCGACTAGATGAGGCCAGGAGGGAGTTGGATGCAGAGAGGGCGGGTAGGCGTACCCGAGCTTATGAGACCAGGGATTCTATACCCCGATCCTTGAGGAGGGAGCTTACGGGGATAGAGCTCACGTCCCGAGCGAGACTCAAATCTCTCCAGGGGGACAGGCATGGTAGGATCTCCAGGCGGCAGGCCGACTATATCTTCCGTCGTGCGATGGAAAGGGTTTGGGAGCTGACCCGCTCCGGTGTGTGATTCAGGATTGATGATGGAATAGTCTAGTTGTCTAGTTAGCCGAGGCCTTAGTAAGAGCCAATTTTCCGGGATAGTTGACTTGTATTAGCATCCCTTTTTCTGACTAGACAGATAGACTCTTGTGTATCACTTTTGGGGCAGATGACTGTAGCACTGTTGTACTTTTGACCAGATCAAACTATGTATTCTCGCATTATGTATATATTTGTTTCCTTTCAGTTCAGTTCCATAGTGACGGGATCACTGTTTTATCATTATTATTACTGCCCTTCGTATTAGAACTTTCTTAAAATAATAGAATTGCGATATACGTTCTCCCCATTATAAGAGCTGTGCAAGGCACAATGTGTATATGATTGTGACCTAACGTTGAATTTTCCCAATAATTGTTTTTATTGTTATCAGAATCATGCCGCCAAAAATTGGAACTAGGGCGAACCCTGGGTCTGAGGACCAGGGAAGCCATAATCAGGACAATAGAAACCAAGAACACACAGTGAAGAGAGATGGGATTAGTGGAACAGGATGACTCCCTGTATGAAAAGGAAGAGGAAACATATGAGTTGAGGGATTTGAGATAGAGGCTGAAGAAGGAGAAACCGAGGTTGAGCAACCAGTACCAAACCCAGGCATGGATCCCATGAGCCAGTTCATGCAACTCCTAAGGCAGAATTTGGAACGTCAACCCAACCCACCCCCTCAAGGAAGTAACAATGCTGTGGCAAACTCTTTCAGGGCTTTTAAGTCCCTTAAGCCCCCTGAGTTCCACGGATCAGCCGACCCAGTTGAGGCAAGGGCATGGTTAAAGGAAATGGAGAAATCTTTTGAGATTTTGAGTACCGAGGAGGCACAGAAGACTGTATTTGCTACCTACCTTCTGAAAGGAGAAGCTAACTACTGGTGGGAGGCCAAGAAAAACATGGAGACAGATGCTATTATACCTGGGAGAGATTTAGTCAGTTGTTTCTGGGAAAGTATTTCCCGAGGTTTATGGAAAGCCAGATGGAGCTCAAGTTCTTGGAGCTAAAGCAGAATAACTTGTCTGTAGCAGTACGAGGCGAAATTTACTGAGTTATCAAGGTTTGTGCCGGAGTTTGTGTAATAACCCCAATTTTGGGAAATTTTTGAAACCCTTATGAATAGTGTTTTTGCTGAATGAGAAAACTTTTCATGCCACACTATGTAGGGGTTCTGATATGGATATTCTGAGATTTTATTAGTACTTTATATGGGATATAAGTGTATGTAAAGATCGTCAGAATCCAAATCCGAACACTTTGATTTTTCCCGAAAATCCACTAGATACGGAGAGAATTGAGTATAAGGTACAGGATAAAAAGGATTTAAATTAAAGGATTATAGGAGAGGATCATAAAAGGAATATAATATATTGAGAAAGGTTAAGGGAACCTAAGTAATAAGATCCCGGGTATGATCCCTCAAACGATAAACGAAAACGAAAGTTAAGCGAACCGTATAACAGATCAGCGGTCATTAGGCAAACAATTAGGAAGTTAAGCAAAGGGATTAGAGGAAGTGATGTCACCCAACCAATGAGAAGAGGACAAGGAAGGGAGGATGACATAGCAATGTGATGTAAGCATGACATAGGGAAGGAGGAGGTGTGGTTGGTTTATAACCACACAAAGGATTGGCCGGTCACTACCGGAGGTTCGTTCAAGTTATAAAGATAGTAGCCCCTTTGACGCGGCTTACTCATAAGAATGAGAATTTGAATAGACAGAGAAATGTGAGAACAGCTTTCAAGAACTGAAGCAGAGGTTGGTGATGGCCCCTATGCTGGCGTTGCCGGATGGAAAAGGAGATTTTGTGAAGTAGTGACGCTTCGCACAAGGGCTTAGGGTGCGTGCTTATGCAGCACGGTAAGGTAATCGCGTACATGTCAAGACAATTAAGGTAATATGAAATTCGATATCCCCGCCCATGAGCTTAGGCTCGTGGCAATAGTTTTACCCTAAAGATTGGAGGCACTACTTGTATGGAGAGAAGTGCGAGAATTACCTAAGCCATAAGTGCTCTAGTACATTTTCACGTAGAAAGAGCTCAACATATGCCAGAGGAGGCAGTTAGAGCTAATCAAGAATAATGATTGGGAGATTCTTTATCATTCGGGGAAAGCCAATATGGTGGCTGATGCCCTTAGTAAAAAGGAGAGACTCAAGATGATAATGTCTTTTGGAGAGTTTATAAGAGATTTTGAGAAAATGGAAATAGAAGTGAAGGTAACCGGAGCCGGTACCGAAAAGCTGTTTGAGATTGCAATACAGCCCGAATTATTGGAAAAGATCATATTGTGCCAGAAAAAGTTATGAATGAAGGCAGAGAGCCAACAATAGATAAAGATTAATACGAGAAAGATGATAAGGGAATAATGAGGTATTCCTATAGAATTTGGGTTCCGAAAGTTCAAGAGCGTAAGGATGAGAACTTAGATGAAGCTAGTTTGAGGAATAAGATTTAGAGCAAACCCTGAACGTGATAGTCAGGGAGGTCCCATCAAGATAGAAGGAACCCATGACATAATGGAGTGGAAAATGAGGATTTTAAATTAAAAGATGAACCCCAATTATGGGGAGTAGGATGAAACATTTCATACTAAGGAAACAGAAAGTCGAGTAAGGAAAGGAGACCCGAGACGGTACTCCTATACGGAAATTCATGGACCTGTCTAAAAAGAACTTAGACTATTATCCCCAACCACCACCCTGAGGAGACAGTGCGGTGAGAAATTCTTTCAGGACCTTTAAGTCGCTAAGCTCTCAGAGTTCCAAGGAACAAGCTGACCCAGCGAGGCAAGAGCCTGGCTAAAGGAAATATAGGAATCATTTGAGATTCTAAATGATTGACGAATCACAAAAGACTGTTTTTGTCACTTACCCTCCTAAGAGAGAGACCACCCGCTGGTGAAAGACCAAGAAGGCACGGAGCAGAGATTATAATAAACTGATTAAGTTCAGTCAATTGTTTTCGGGAAAGTAATTCCCAAGGTTATGGAGATAGTGTAAAAGCTTTAGAGCCAGAACAAAGGCGACGAGTATGATGAATTATGAATCTAAGTTGTAAAAGTTATCAAGATTCGTTCTGAGGACACGAATCCAGAATGACGGGATGTTTGAAATCAATGCTTATGTTTGTTGGTTCATGAAATAATGATAAGAGAAAGGAAAAAAAAAATGAAGTGGAAAGGAATATAAAGGCAATAGAGTTTGAGGAATGATAAGGGAGTTGGGTATGAGGAAACCCTAAAGACTCATATAATAGAAATAGAAAAGTATATCGTCAGGATGAGGGTGATTCACCATGAGTTAAATTGATGGTTGAAGGCATAAGAGCATATATTTATCCCCTTAAGTTGGGAGGATTCGAGGAAACCTTGAGATAGTTCGAAGGATAAATAATGAGACGCGGATAGACTGAGGAGACAAGAAAGTAAGAAATTAGAAAATTGGATGAAGGAAGTGACCTTCAAGAATGTGAAGTGTAAGACCGGTGGCTTGATACCCAGAAGGGAGACGCCAGGTATGAAAGATATCCCAACATTGAGATGACTGTTGAGATAAACAACAAAAGTAAATAAGGATTATTAAGAAGAAGTTCACGTTGAACACGACCAATATCTTCCAGATCATCCATGTCATTACCAAATCAGGAAAGAAAAGCGGATGACCATTGTTATCTTTTGGAGGCCTATGGATTGACCTCAATTTGAATAAGGATGCTATTATGAAATTAGGTATAGACTATCGAGGTGGATGATGAATAAGATACTATCAGGATATATGACTTGATTTATCCATGGAAGGATGCAGGTACCTTTTAAAGGTGGAATTAAGGATAGAACATCGGTAACTTAAAATGAATCCTAGGGGAATGCATAAAGGTTGGCATTCACCCTTAATAGGGATAGTATGAGTTTTGACAGTATGAATTGGAAAGGATTAAGGTAATAATAACCTTTAAGGATCAGTGGAGAAATTTTTCAGAAGTATATAGACAATGGTTCTAGTATTAGTAAATGGTATTTTGATATGCCCTGTATATAGGGAATACAGGAGGAACGATTGAAGGATAACCTTAGAGGTTTTACAAGGAGAAAGGTAATATTCAAATTCTCAAGAATAGAAATGTTGATAAAGGAAATATGACGTAATTATAATGTTGCCAAGTGGGCACGTGTTAAACCACGAGAAAGTATGGATCGAACCAGTAATGGTCGAAATTGTTCAGGGCAATTAGGACTTAAGATAAAAGATGTTCTAATTATGATTGAGAGTCAGTCATGACAGTGATTAACCTCTAAAGACTGAGGCAATAACTTATGGAAAAATGGTGATTTTTTTTTTCTATCAGATTTTAAGGAAAACCTTCACATAAGCTGTGATTGAAATAAGGTAGAAAATTTATTGGAGGTGGTT
>NW_027420826.1:0-27484 GCF_009905375.1 Apium graveolens | reverse complement strand
AAATATGGCTCGGCTCAAATTAAAATATCAATATGGATTAAAGTATGTGAAAAATATCCATAATGCATCCCGACTCAGTATCGGAGAAAAAACCGTGTACTAACCCCTTTGAGTTTTCATCGAAAACTCCATTTCAGCCAAATCTACGCGGTTTCTCGTCCGAAATCCCGTGAAATATGGCTCGGTTCAAATTAAAACATAAATATGGGTTAAATTATGTGAAAATATCCATAATGCATCCCTACTCAGTATCGGAGAAAAACCGTGTACTAACCCCTTTGAGTTTTCACCGAAAACTCCATTTCAGCCAAATCTACTCGTTTTCTCGTCCCAATCCCGTGAAATATGGCTCGGTTTAAATTAAAACATCAATATGGGTTAAATTATGTGAAAATATCCATAATGCATCCCTACTCAGTATCGGAGAAAAAACCGTGTACTAACCCCTTTGAGTTTTCACCGAAATCTCCATTTCAGCCAAATCTACTCGGTTTCTCGTCCGAATCCCGCGAAATATGGATTGGTTCAAATTAAAACATCAATATGGATTAAATTATATGAAAATATCCATAATGCATCCCGACTCAGTATCGGAGAAAAAACCGTGTACTAATCCCTTTGAGTTTTCACCGAAAACTCCATTTCAGCCAAATCTACTCGTTTTCTCGTCCGAATCCCGTGAAATATGGCTCGGTTCAAATTAAAACATCAATATGGGTTAAATTATGTGAAAATATCCATAATGCATCCCGACTCAGTATCGGGGAAAAAACCGTGTACTAACCCCTTTGAGTTTTCACCGAAAACTCCATTTCAACAAAATCTACTCGGTTTCTCGTCCGAATCCCGCGAAATATGGCTCGGCTCAAATTAAAATATCAATATGGATTAAAGTATGTGAAAATATCCATAATGCATCCCGACTCAGTATCGGAGAAAAAACCGTGTACTAACCCCTTTGAGTTTTCACCGAAAACTCCATTTCAGCCAAATCTACGCGGTTTCTCGTCCGAATCCCGTGAAATATGGCTCGGTTCAAATTAAAACTTAAATATGGGTTAAATTATGTGAAAATATCCATAATGCATCCCTAATCAGTATCGGAAAAAAACGTGTACTAACCCCTTTGAGTTTTCACCGAAAACTCCATTTCAGCCAAATCTACTCGTTTTCTCGTCCCAATCCCGTGAAATATGGCTCGGTTTAAATTAAAACATCAATATGGGTTAAATTATGTGAAAATATCCATAATGCATCCCTACTCAGTATCGGAGAAAAAACCGTGTACTAACCCCTTTGAGTTTTCACCGAAATCTCCATTTCAGCCAAATCTACGCGGTTTCTCATCCGAATCCCGTGAAATATGGCTCGGTTCAAATTAAAACATAAATATGGGTTAAATTATGTGAAAATATCCATAATGCATCCCTACTCAGTATCGGAGAAAAAACCGTGTACTAACCCCTTTGAGTTTTCACCGAAATCTCCATTTCAGCCAAATCTACTCGGTTTCTCGTCCGAATCCCGCGAAATATGGCTCGGTTTAAATTAAAACATCAATATGGGTTAAATTATGTGAAAATATCCATAATGCATCCCGACTCAGTATCGGAGAAAAAACCGTGTACTAATCCCTTTGAGTTTTCACCGAAAACTCCATTTCAGCCAAATCTACTCGTTTTCTCGTCCGAATCCCGTGAAATATGGCTCGGTTCAAATTAAAACATCAATATGGGTTAAATTATGTGAAAATATCCATAATGCATCCCAACTCAGTATCGGAGAAAAAACCGTGTACTAACCCCTTTGAGTTTTCACCGAAAACTCCATTTCAACCAAATCTACTCGGTTTCTCGTCCGAATCCCGCAAAATATGGCTCGGCTCAAATTAAAATATCAATATGGATTAAAGTATGTGAAAATATCCATAATGCATCCTGACTCAGTATCGGAGAAAAAACCGTGTACTAACCCCTTTGAGTTTTCACCGAAAACTCCATTTCAGCCAAATCTACGCGGTTTCTCGTCCGAATCCCGTGAAATATGGCTCGGTTCAAATTAAAACATAAATATGGGTTAAATTATGTGAAAATATCCATAATGCATCCCTACTCAGTATCGGAGAAAAAACCGTGTACTAACCCCTTTGAGTTTTCACCGAAAACTCCATTTCAGCCAAATATACTCGTTTTCTCGTCCCAATCCCGTGAAATATGGCTCGGTTTAAATTAAAACATCAATATGGGTTAAATTATGTGAAAATATCCATAATGCATCCCTACTCAGTATCGGAGAAAAAACCGTGTACTAACCCCTTTGAGTTTTCACCGAAATCTCCATTTCAGCCAAATCTACTCGTTTTCTCGTCCGAATCCCGTGAAATATGGCTCGGTTCAAATTAAAACATCAATATGGGTTAAATTATGTGAAAATATCCATAATGCATCCCAACTCAGTATCGGAGAAAAAACCGTGTACTAACCCCTTTGAGTTTTCACCGAAAACTCCATTTCAACCAAATCTACTCGGTTTCTCGTCCGAATCCCGCGAAATATGGCTCGGCTCAAATTAAAATATCAATATGGATTAAAGTATGTGAAAATATCCATAATGCATCCCGACTCAGTATCGGAGAAAAAACCGTGTACTAACCCCTTTGAGTTTTCACCGAAAACTCCATTTCAGCCAAATCTACGCGGTTTCTCGTCCGAATCCCGTGAAATATGGCTCGGTTCAAATTAAAACATAAATATGGGTTAAATTATGTGAAAATATCCATAATGCATCCCTACTCAGTATCGGAGAAAAACCGTGTAACACCCCCAGATCCGGGGTCGGGGATCCGGGTCGTCACGGTCTTTCTTTCCACAATATCACTTCACTTAATTAATAAATAACCTTATGCTGTGACCCCACACTAACACACACCACAACCCGTTATAGTCTCAGAGATGAAATTTAAATAAGTACAAGTCTTTGAATCCACAATTTAAAATTATTACAACCCAAAATGATTACTTGATAATTTACAGTTAATTGCCATTATCTGCCACAAGTTATAATTATACATAATTGGATTCTCAAGAGTAGATGGTCTAAACTACAATGGATCTACCTCTGCAGCTATAGCAGCTACAATATCAGCGGGAAGACGCGGGACGCTTCCCACGCGCTTGCGCTGGGTCTGCTGGAGTCTGGCCATCTCTCCTAACTGTTGTTGTGTGATGAAGAAATAAAGCAAGAGTGAGCCTTACAGCTCGCAAGATAATATGTAGTGATAACAATAACACAAGTATCTAAATGGATACTTACTAAAATCTTTATCGTGTGTAAGATAATTACTTACTAGATATAAGTAAAAACAAGGAATGAAGTTACCAATACTTCCCCACACTTATATCATTTATAAAGCTACTTGAACTATCACCGTTCAAAGTATTATAAGATTCACGAGGTCATCTTATAGATGAGACCACAAATAAAACTTGAAAATATTTGATCTTTGAAATATTTTGAAAAGAGATGAAGTTACGAGATACTTCATTCAATGGATACACCAATAAAAATGTTTGACCCTGTCAATGCTTCGGCAACCACCCATTAGTAGCCTTTCGATCGAAATGCTACGGGTAGTGTTGCAGAATTATCCAAATGGATGATGAACTCATTACGGGAGTTTACCGCGCCAGGAAGACCACTTACGATGATCAGTCGTAGTAGTACAACCCCACCATTTTCTACATGTAGAGGAGAACCTGTCGGATTTACTTGTCAACCGAACACTGAACTCCTAAGGAATGGACCGCCTTAGCGGAACTTCCAGGCCATTTGGGCCAATATAATAAGGCTGGGCCGGCGCTACTCGACCACTTACGCCACTCCTAGTTCAGATGAAATCCATGACTCTGAAACGTAAAGCTCGTTTCCCCCTTTCCCCAAGTAGAAACTTGTTGATACGGCTCCACCAAGAAGTCGTATCTAGTTGGAAAGGAAAACTCACCGATATTTCCCAGGCGATGCCTGTTAATGGATTAACTTGTTCCAAGAATTTTACTTCCCGAATATTGGGTAAGTAATCAAAAAAACTCTTTTACCAAGACAGCAACCTTGTTGCGAATATAAAACACACCACCGAGCCGGATCCCCCATGTTTTGAGCGAGTATTTAAATCCCCTTTTTTTTAAAAGGAAGATCTTAAATATAAAAATAGTTTTGGGATCCGCTCTATCTTTTGAAAATCATTTTAAAGACTCGAAAACACTTTAAAGAGTGTTTGGAGTAAAACTGATTTAATGAAGTAAATCAGTCCCCAGAATATTTAGAAAATGTCTGAATATTATTATTTAAATAATATTCCCATAAAAAAATAATCTTTATAAAATAATTGAAGTAGAAGTATTAAAACTTATACTTGAAATGAATAGCAAATAATCAAAGATATACTTATACGAAAGTAATATCTTTATTTGAATAATCAAAAATAAGTTTGATTATCGACACCTTATTCTTTAATAAAATAAAGAATATATCTCAGCAAATAATCGGAGTCATAGATCCTCAAATGAATATTCGAATAATATTCAATAAATAAAATACGCTGAGTCATAATACCTCGAATGAATATTATAAATAATATTCATTAAATAAAATAAAGGAGTCATACATCCTCATATGAATATTCAAATAATATTCAATAAATAATGTAAAGGAGTCATACGCCTTCGAATAATATTCGGAATAATATTCAAATAATAAAATAAAAGGAGTCATAAGTCCTCGAATGAATATTCGTAATAATATTCATTAAATAAAATAAAGTTATCGAATAAACCTTATTCGATTAATAGTTTGGAAAACTATAACCATATATATATATAAATATATATATATATATATATATATCCATATCCATATAAAATCTACTCGGGATCCTCGACTCCCGGTTTTAGAAAATATTTTCACCCTTGGGTCCCTATACTAAGGGTATATGCAAGATACAACTATCCTCTAGCATAGGTATTATCAAATAAACCAACAGATATATATCTCAAGAATATAAAACAGGCATGCATATATACCATATCACATGCTACAATATATCGCAACATTTGCTAAATAACAATCATGCAATATCACAAGATAATGCATATACATACATTTACATCACAACAACAGTGTATCGGATAGAATACTTGCCTGAGCGACTTGGGGGTGAGAAAGGCTCGGGACGAGTCTGGCAACCTATAAACAACAAGTAAGTTGGAATTAAACCAAAATCACTTGTAAGTCTATGCTTTAACTAACTTAGACTCTAATGCTAGTTTTACGCTCACCGATTCGCTTAAGTCACTCGGGTACCCTCGGCTCCACCATTTTTAATAACTTGACCTTTACGAGTTTTAACGCGATTCCTTCGCGAATGACTTACCAACTGCCTAACACACTTACCATAAATGTTTCATACATTAATTAACCCTTTTTGGTCTTTAACCTACATTCCAAAATAAGGCGAGGGAAAAAAGTTTCGTTCGCGAAACGCCGTTACTTGAAACGGTCGTTTCTCCTAAACCGTAAATCGGAATCGAACGAACTACATATCAAAACGAAGCTCGTAACATGAGCTATCTAAACATGGCAGTGGTCACAATCTAGCAGGGGGTTCTCGGGTCCTAATGCTATGCACAAAACAGTCCAAAGAAAATCGGACATTACGACGGCTATGTTTACGCGATTTCCCATTTTTAAAACTACCCACAATCATCACAAACCATCCTCAAATCCACACACATCAAACACCCATCCTTACCACATCATAACAATCCCAAACAATTCAATATTACTCATTCATACATATGCTTAACCTAACTTTAATCATGCTTTAAGTTTCTTTAAATCAAAACCACCAAATTATCATTTCATTTCACCACCATTCCAAATCTCAACTCTAAACATAACAACAAGATACCATAACATCTTACTCATCAAAATCACCTTATAATATATATGAACCTAGGGTTTGAAAGTGGTATACCTTCCTTGGATTGGTGGGTGAAGCTAGGAAGCCTTAATAAGCTTGGAGTAGTCTTAAGAAAGCTTGGATCTTCAAGAAAACAAGAAAAAAAAACTCAAGTTAAAACTTGAAAACACTATTCATTGTCTTCTCCAATGATTAAATCAAGAAGCTAGAGAAAGAATTTGTGGCTTAAACTTATGATATAGCCATTACTAAGCATAAAGAAGGTTAGGGAATTTTCTTACCAATTAAGGATGCTTTGATCTTGATTTTTGAAAATTTTGGCCTTGAAAAATGAAGAAAGCCGAGAGCTAATATGAAGAATAATGCCTTGGCTGATTTTTTTGATTTTGATGAAATGAATTGCTAGTTGGTTGGCTTGTTTTTGTTTTCCATTTAGCAAATTACCACCTTGTCCTTGCATTTGTGTGGTCCTAAATCACCCACACCTCCTTCCTTCCATGTCATGCTTATGTCACCCCTATGATGTCATCCTCCCTTCCTTGTCTCCTTTCTATTGGTTGGATGACATCACTCCCCTTAAACCCTTTGATTAACTCCCTAATCGTTTGCCTAATGACCGCTGATCTGTTGTACGGTTCGCTTAACTTTCGTTCTCGTTTATCGTTTGAAGGATCATACCCGGGATCTTATTACTTAGGTTCCCTTAACCTTTCTCAATACATTATATTCCTTTTTATGATCCTCTATTATAATCCTTTAATTTAAATCCTTTTTATTTTGTTACCTTATACTCAATTCTCTCCGTATATTGTGGATTTCTGGGAAAAACCAAAGTGTTCGGAATTGGATTCTGACGATCTTTACATACACTTATATACTTCATAGAGTACTAATAATATCCCATAAGATCAATAACAGAACCCCTACATAGCGTGGCATGAAAAGTTTTCTCGTTCAGCAAAAACACTATTCATAAGGGTTTCAAAAATTTCTCAAAAATTGGGGTTATTACAGTCTCCCCTCCTTAAAAGGATTCCGTCCCGGAATCAGATAGAAAACAAATGGGGATACTTTCTTAGCATTACACTTTCTAACTCCCGAGTCAATTTTCCACATTGTGGTTCTACCATCAAACTCTGACTAGTTTGATAACCCTTCTCCAAAGCACTTGTTCCTTTTCACTCTATAACCCTTCCTGGTTGCTCCATATAGGTTACGTCGGGTTGCATATCTATGCGCTCATATGCCCCTATTTATCTGGCATCTGAATTACACTTCCTTAACATTGATACGTGAAACGCGTTATGACTAGCTACATGTTCTGGGTTAGGGCTAGCTCATATGTTAACTTCCCAAACGTCTTAATATATCCAAGGGTCCAACAAATTGTAGACTTAGCTTTCCTTTCTTTCCGAACCTCATCAATCCTTTCCAAGGGATACCTATAACATTACTAGGTCCCCTATTTCATACTCTTTATCCTTTCGTGTCAAATCAACATACTTATCATGACCATCTTGGGCTACTACCAGCCGTCCTCTGATTAGATCTATCATATCCTTGGTCCTTTGGACTACTGCGGGTCCGAGCATCTTGCGCTCTACAACTTCATCCTAACATAAGGGAGATCGACATTGTCTTCCCTCAATGATCTCATAAGGTGACATCTCGATAATGACATATGATCTATTGTCGTAAGATAACTCAATCCGAATTAAGTGATCATTCCAAATTCTTTCAAGTCTATTGCACAGACTCTCATCATAGCTTTTAACATTAAAGCTTTTGCTTCTCAATACCCATTCTTTTCCAGTTCGTAATCGCTATCACCTTCCGTTCCTAATATTATACGGGTTATACTTTTGCTTGCTAGCGTTCTATAACCTTTTAATAACCACGTCAACCTCAGTATCACGAATGTGTTCCCATTCCGCATACTACCACCACTTTATTACTCCTTTTTCATTTGTTTCTATTTTCCAAAATTTGATCAATCAAATAGAAGTAAAGGAATTTGTTGAGAGATCACTATGATCATGAACACTTGTTATATTGCATAGTTAGTACAGAAGGTGGCCAGCCTTTAGTACTTGACAAGCAATTAAACAATAGATGGTATCCTACTAGGCTTCTATCACACAGATAGATAGTCATTCGGCAATACCTCCCCTTCTGGAAGGGTTGTTCTTCTCAGATTACATGAAATGAAAAGAAGAGAAAAGAACGAACTGAAGAGAATTGTATATATAAAAAAAATATATACTGCCACAAAATATCTGGCTTGGAACCTACCTCTGAATTATAGAGGTTTGTCATAGGAGAATAAAACATAAACGTATTTATATCAGCATCAAGTATTATAGCATCGCATTTCACGTGCCTAAATATTTTCGCTATCCCGTCCATCATTCTATGGACCCATGCCCTTCCTCGAGCTTATACACAATCACCTTTGAAACTCCCTCGACATCGAAAATCGAATCTGGGATCTCATTCTATACATCATCGTTACTAGAATTCTATGCTTGCACCGCAACCTTCCTCGTATAATAATACGACTCCCTATTGATAAGAAAGAATAATGATTCACTAGGTAGACACTCTACTTAATTAGTCTATCGATGATAACTTATACACTACCACGACCCGATTAGTGGTACTCAATCTCAACACCCATTCCAATACAACTCTCACGGTTGTAATCAGCTCGATACTCGCAGAATCATTGCTGCCTTACTATGGTCCACCACTGACCTACTGTCGTCATTCATTTTCCATGAAGTCTTAATAGCTAACCATACGGAGTCCATACAGGTCATATCTAATTCTCCTAAGGAGTTAACATAACCATCAATCACAATTCATGAAGAACACTCGTGATCCTGACATACATACATGACATGAAGCAAATAAAAGTGCAGAAGAGTTTCAATCGAAGCAACGATAGCAGGTTAATACCATTCTTAATCATACGCCCTAAATAGAAGAATTAACTCAAGAGTTCATCTAGTCCTTTTTGAAACATGGTTCTGGCTTATCTCAAGATAGGACCTTATAAGATAGATAGCCCGTTCATGGCGATTACACGAATTCAACCTTTGCCAACTACTATTACGGTTGGGTATTGCACAGTCATCAGAAGGAATGTCAATCTTCCAAACCATAATACAATCTGCATAGCTTTGACCATCATCATTGTATTCCTTTGGCACAAGCGCCTATAATTATCCTCTTACCTTTAAAGTGTCGGCCACCTCTTTGGCCTTTCCTGATAGTAAAATTTCCTTACAGTCAATGTCATTTTAACCACCTCCAAATAAATTTTTCCACCTTATTTCAATCACAGCTTATGTGAAAATGCTTTTCTTTAATATCTGATGAGTAAATAAAAAAAATATCACCATTTTTCCATAAGTTATTGCCTCAGTCTTTAGAGGCTAATCACTGTCAAGACTGACTCTTAATCATACTTAGAACATCTTTTATCTTAAGTCCTAATTGCCCTGAACAATTTCGACCATTACTGGTTCGATCCATACTTTCTCGTGGTTTAACACGTGCCCCACTTGGCAACATTCTAATTACGTCATATTTTCTTTATCAACATTTCTATTCTTGAGAATTTTGAATATTACCTTTCTCCTTGTAAAACCTCTAAGGTTATCCTTCAATCGTTCCTCCTGTATTCCCTAGATACAGGGCATATCAAGATACCATTTATTAATACCAGAATCATTGTCTATATACTTCTGAAAAATTTCTCCACTGATTCTTAAAGGTTGTTGTTACCTTAACCCTTTCCCAATCATTCTGTCAAAACTCATACTGTCCCTATTAAGGGTGAAATGCCAACCTTTATGCATTCCCCTAGGATTCATTTTAAGTTATCAATGTTCTATCCTTAATTCCACCTTTAAAAGGTACCTGCATCCTTCCATGGATAAATCAAGTCATATATCCCTGATAAGGGTGTCTTATTCAATCATTTCCACCTCGATAGTCTATACCGAATTTCACAATAGCATCCTTATTCAAGTTAAGGTCAATCCACATGGCCTCCAAAAGATAAAAATGGTTATCCGCTTTTCTTTCCTGATTTGGTAATGATCACATGGATGATCTGGAAGATATTGGTCGTGTTCAACGTGAACTTCTTCTTAATAAATCTTATTTACTTTTGTTGTTTATCTCAACAGTCACCTCAATGTTGGGATATCTTTCATATCTGGCGTCTCCCTTTCTGGGTATCATGCCACCGGTCTTACACTTCACCTTCTTGAAGGTCACTTCCTTCATCCAATTTTCTTAATTTCTTACTTTCTTATCCCCTTAGTCTATCCGCGTCTCATTATTTATCCTTCGAATTATCTCAAGGTTTCCTCGAATCCTCCCAACTTACAGGGGATAAACTATATGTATCTCTTATGCCCTCAACCATCAATTTTAACTTATGGTGAATCACCCTCATCCTGACGAATGCATACTTTTCTATTTCTATTGCTACGAGTCGTTAGGGTTTCCTCATACCCAACTCCCTTATCATACCTCAAACTCTATTGCCGTTATATTCCTTTCCACTTCAATTTCTTTTTTTTTTTCCTTCTCTTATCATTATTTCATGAACCAACACAACATAAGCATGGATTTCAAACATCCCGTCATTCTAGATTCGTGTCTTCAGAACGAATCTTGATAACTTTTACCACTTAGATTCATAATTCATCATACTCATCTGCCTTTGTTCTGGCTCTAAAGCTTTTACACTATTCCATAACCTTGGGAAGTACTTTCCTGAAAACAATTGACTGAACTTAAATCAGTTTAGTATAATCTCTTGCTCCGTGCCTTCCTTGGCCTTTCACCAGCGGGTGGTCTCTCTCTTAGGAGGGTAAGTGACAAAACAGTCTTTTGTGGTTCGTCAATCATTTAGAATCTCAAATGATTCATCTATTTCCTTTAGCCAGGCTCTTGCCTCGACTGGGTCAACTTGTTCCTTGGAACTCTGAGAGCTTAGCGACTTAAAGGTCATGAAAGAATTTCTCACCGCACTGTCTCCTCAGGGTGGTGGTTGGGGATAATAGTCTAAGTTCTTTTTAGACAGGTCCATGAATTGTCGTATAGGAGTACCGTCTCGGGTCTCCTTTCCTTACTCGACTTTCTATTTCCTTAGTATGAAATGTTTCATCCTACTCCCCATAATTGGGGTCATCTTTTAATTTAAAATCCTCATTTTCCACTTCATTATGTTATGGGTTCCTTCTATCTTCATGGCGACCTCCCTGACTATCACGTTCAGGGTTTGCTCTAAATCTTATTCCTCAAACTATGGCTCTCATCTAAGTTCTCATCCTTACGCTCTTGAACTTTTGGAACCCAAATTCTATAGGAATAACTCATTATTCCCTTATCATCTTTCTCGGTATTAATCTCATATTTATTTATTGGCTCTCTGCCTTCATTCATCACCTTTTTCTGGCACAATATGTTCTTTTCCAATACTTCGGGCTGTATTGCTATCTCAAACAGCTTTTCGGTACCGGCTCCGGTTACCTTCACTACTATTTCCATTTTCTCAAAATCTCTTATAAACTCTCCAAAAGACATTATCATCTTGAGTCTCTCCTTTTTACTAAGGGCATCAGCCACCATATTGGCTTTCCCCGAATGATAAAGAATCTCCCAATCATTATTCTTGATTAGCTATAACTGCCTCCTCTGGCATATGTTGAGCTCTTTCTACGTGAAAATGTACTAGAGCACTTATGGCTTAGGTAATTCTCGCACTTCTCTCCATACAAGTAGTGCCTTCAATCTTTAGGGTAAAACTATTGCCACGAGCCTAAGCTCATGAGCGGGGATATCGAATTTCATATTACCTTAATTGTCTTGACGCAGACGCGATTATCTTGTTGTGCTAAGAAGCACCCTAATTCCTTATGCGAAGCGTCACTTACAAATCACAAAATCTCCTTTTTCCATCCGGCAATGCCAGCATAGGGGCCATCACCAACCTCTGCTTCAGTTCTTGAAAGCTGTTCTCGCATTTCTCTGTCCATTCGAACTTCTCAGTCTTACGAGTAAGCCGCGTTAAAGGGGCTACTATCTTTACAACTTGAACGAACCTCCGGTAGTGACCGGCCAATCCTACCTCTGGTAGTCGACCAAACCATGGTCATCAATTCGTCAGTGGTCCTTTATCCAATCCTGTCAGGATCCTCCATGGGGTCCTTCTCAACAACTATCCCTACTAGGACAACATCCTCAATATCAACATCATCCGGTCCTGCATTAGGACACTCTATCGGATCCACAATCTGATCTCCAATAACTAATAAAACATCATCGCGTTGATGTTCCTCAACTTCAGGGTTCGGAGTCCCGCTACCATATACGATAATGAACTACGCTCTATCACGATATTTATACGGGTTCCCATAAGGGTTTTAACCGTCAGTACTACGTTAGGTAGCCCGACTATGAACTTGGCAAGAGTTCTTATTATCTTAGTGAACTTATTATCTTAACGTCCCATCATCTCTGAGGTTTATAACGCTTAGCTCTGATACCATTTCTGTAACACCCCCAGATCCGGGGTCGGGGATCCGGGTCGTCACGGTCTTTCTTTCCACAATATCACTTCACTTAATTAATAAATAACCTTATGCTGTGACCCCACACTAACACACACCACAACCCGTTATAGTCTCAGAGATGAAATTTAAATAAGTACAAGTCTTTGAATCCACAATTTAAAATTATTACAACCCAAAATGATTACTTGATAATTTACAGTTAATTGCCATTATCTGCCACAAGTTATAATTATACATAATTGGATTCTCAAGAGTAGATGGTCTAAACTACAATGGATCTACCTCTGCAGCTATAGCAGCTACAATATCAGCGGGAAGACGCGGGACGCTTCCCACGCGCTTGCGCTGGGTCTGCTGGAGTCTGGCCATCTCTCCTAACTGTTGTTGTGTGATGAAGAAATAAAGCAAGAGTGAGCCTTACAGCTCGCAAGATAATATGTAGTGATAACAATAACACAAGTATCTAAATGGATACTTACTAAAATCTTTATCGTGTGTAAGATAATTACTTACTAGATATAAGTAAAAACAAGGAATGAAGTTACCAATACTTCCCCACACTTATATCATTTATAAAGCTACTTGAACTATCACCGTTCAAAGTATTATAAGATTCACGAGGTCATCTTATAGATGAGACCACAAATAAAACTTGAAAATATTTGATCTTTGAAATATTTTGAAAAGAGATGAAGTTACGAGATACTTCATTCAATGGATACACCAATAAAAATGTTTGACCCTGTCAATGCTTCGGCAACCACCCATTAGTAGCCTTTCGATCGAAATGCTACGAGTAGTGTTGCAGAATTATCCAAATGGATGATGAACTCATTACGGGAGTTTACCGCGCCAGGAAGACCACTTACGATGATCAGTCGTAGTAGTACAACCCCACCATTTTCTACATGTAGAGGAGAACCTGTCGGATTTACTTGTCAACCGAACACTGAACTCCTAAGGAATGGACCGCCTTAGCGGAACTTCCAGGCCATTTGGGCCAATATAATAAGGCTGGGCCGGCGCTACTCGACCACTTACGCCACTCCTAGTTCAGATGAAATCCATGACTCTGAAACGTAAAGCTCGTTTCCCCCTTTCCCCAAGTAGAAACTTGTTGATACGGCTCCACCAAGAAGTCGTATCTAGTTGGAAAGGAAAACTCACCGATATTTCCCAGGCGATGCCTGTTAATGGATTAACTTGTTCCAAGAATTTTACTTCCCGAATATTGGGTAAGTAATCAAAAAAACTCTTTTACCAAGACAGCAACCTTGTTGCGAATATAAAACACACCACCGAGCCGGATCCCCCATGTTTTGAGCGAGTATTTAAATCCCCTTTTTTTTAAAAGGAAGATCTTAAATATAAAAATAGTTTTGGGATCCGCTCTATCTTTTGAAAATCATTTTAAAGACTCGAAAACACTTTAAAGAGTGTTTGGAGTAAAACTGATTTAATGAAGTAAATCAGTCCCCAGAATATTTAGAAAATGTCTGAATATTATTATTTAAATAATATTCCCATAAAAAAATAATCTTTATAAAATAATTGAAGTAGAAGTATTAAAACTTATACTTGAAATGAATAGCAAATAATCAAAGATATACTTATACGAAAGTAATATCTTTATTTGAATAATCAAAAATAAGTTTGATTATCGACACCTTATTCTTTAATAAAATAAAGAATATATCTCAGCAAATAATCGGAGTCATAGATCCTCAAATGAATATTCGAATAATATTCAATAAATAAAATACGCTGAGTCATAATACCTCGAATGAATATTATAAATAATATTCATTAAATAAAATAAAGGAGTCATACATCCTCATATGAATATTCAAATAATATTCAATAAATAATGTAAAGGAGTCATACGCCTTCGAATAATATTCGGAATAATATTCAAATAATAAAATAAAAGGAGTCATAAGTCCTCGAATGAATATTCGTAATAATATTCATTAAATAAAATAAAGTTATCGAATAAACCTTATTCGATTAATAGTTTGGAAAACTATAACCATATATATATATAAATATATATATATATATATATATATCCATATCCATATAAAATCTACTCGGGATCCTCGACTCCCGGTTTTAGAAAATATTTTCACCCTTGGGTCCCTATACTAAGGGTATATGCAAGATACAACTATCCTCTAGCATAGGTATTATCAAATAAACCAACAGATATATATCTCAAGAATATAAAACAGGCATGCATATATACCATATCACATGCTACAATATATCGCAACATTTGCTAAATAACAATCATGCAATATCACAAGATAATGCATATACATACATTTACATCACAACAACAGTGTATCGGATAGAATACTTGCCTGAGCGACTTGGGGGTGAGAAAGGCTCGGGACGAGTCTGGCAACCTATAAACAACAAGTAAGTTGGAATTAAACCAAAATCACTTGTAAGTCTATGCTTTAACTAACTTAGACTCTAATGCTAGTTTTACGCTCACCGATTCGCTTAAGTCACTCGGGTACCCTCGGCTCCACCATTTTTAATAACTTGACCTTTACGAGTTTTAACGCGATTCCTTCGCGAATGACTTACCAACTGCCTAACACACTTACCATAAATGTTTCATACATTAATTAACCCTTTTTGGTCTTTAACCTACATTCCAAAATAAGGCGAGGGAAAAAAGTTTCGTTCGCGAAACGCCGTTACTTGAAACGGTCGTTTCTCCTAAACCGTAAATCGGAATCGAACGAACTACATATCAAAACGAAGCTCGTAACATGAGCTATCTAAACATGGCAGTGGTCACAATCTAGCAGGGGGTTCTCGGGTCCTAATGCTATGCACAAAACAGTCCAAAGAAAATCGGACATTACGACGGCTATGTTTACGCGATTTCCCATTTTTAAAACTACCCACAATCATCACAAACCATCCTCAAATCCACACACATCAAACACCCATCCTTACCACATCATAACAATCCCAAACAATTCAATATTACTCATTCATACATATGCTTAACCTAACTTTAATCATGCTTTAAGTTTCTTTAAATCAAAACCACCAAATTATCATTTCATTTCACCACCATTCCAAATCTCAACTCTAAACATAACAACAAGATACCATAACATCTTACTCATCAAAATCACCTTATAATATATATGAACCTAGGGTTTGAAAGTGGTATACCTTCCTTGGATTGGTGGGTGAAGCTAGGAAGCCTTAATAAGCTTGGAGTAGTCTTAAGAAAGCTTGGATCTTCAAGAAAACAAGAAAAAAAAACTCAAGTTAAAACTTGAAAACACTATTCATTGTCTTCTCCAATGATTAAATCAAGAAGCTAGAGAAAGAATTTGTGGCTTAAACTTATGATATAGCCATTACTAAGCATAAAGAAGGTTAGGGAATTTTCTTACCAATTAAGGATGCTTTGATCTTGATTTTTGAAAATTTTGGCCTTGAAAAATGAAGAAAGCCGAGAGCTAATATGAAGAATAATGCCTTGGCTGATTTTTTTGATTTTGATGAAATGAATTGCTAGTTGGTTGGCTTGTTTTTGTTTTCCATTTAGCAAATTACCACCTTGTCCTTGCATTTGTGTGGTCCTAAATCACCCACACCTCCTTCCTTCCATGTCATGCTTATGTCACCCCTATGATGTCATCCTCCCTTCCTTGTCTCCTTTCTATTGGTTGGATGACATCACTCCCCTTAAACCCTTTGATTAACTCCCTAATCGTTTGCCTAATGACCGCTGATCTGTTGTACGGTTCGCTTAACTTTCGTTCTCGTTTATCGTTTGAAGGATCATACCCGGGATCTTATTACTTAGGTTCCCTTAACCTTTCTCAATACATTATATTCCTTTTTATGATCCTCTATTATAATCCTTTAATTTAAATCCTTTTTATTTGTTACCTTATACTCAATTCTCTCCGTATATTGTGGATTTCTGGGAAAAACCAAAGTGTTCGGAATTGGATTCTGACGATCTTTACATACACTTATATACTTCATAGAGTACTAATAATATCCCATAAGATCAATAACAGAACCCCTACATAGCGTGGCATGAAAAGTTTTCTCGTTCAGCAAAAACACTATTCATAAGGGTTTCAAAAATTTCTCAAAAATTGGGGTTATTACAAACCGTGTACTAACCCCTTTGAGTTTCCACCGAAAACTCCATTTCAGCCAAATCTACTCGTTTTCTCGTCCCAATCCCGTGAAATATGGCTCGGTTTAAATTAAAACATCAATATGGGTTAAATTATGTGAAAATATCCATAATGCATCCCTACTCAGTATCGGAGAAAAAACCGTGTACTAACCCCTTTGAGTTTTCACCGAAATCTCCATTTTAGCCAAATCTACGCGGTTTCTCATCCGAATCCCGTGTAATATGGCTCGGTTCAAATTAAAACATAAATATGGGTTAAATTATGTGAAAATATCCATAATGCATCCCTACTCAGTATCGGAGAAAAAACCGTGTACTAACCCCTTTGAGTTTTCACCGAAATCTCCATTTCAGCCAATCTACTCGGTTTCTCGTCCGAATCCCGCGAAATATGGCTCGGTTTAAATTAAAACATCAATATGGGTTAAATTATGTGAAAATATCCATAATGCATCCCGACTCAGTATCGGAGAAAAAACCGTGTACTAATCCCTTTGAGTTTTCACCGAAAACTCCATTTCAGCCAAATCTACTCGTTTTCTCGTCCGAATCCCGTGAAATATGGCTCGGTTCAAATTAAAACATCAATATGGGTTAAATTATGTGAAAATATCGTAATGCATCCCGACTCAGTATCGGAGAAAAAACCGTGTACTAACCCCTTTGAGTTTTCACCGAAAACTCCATTTCAACCAAATCTACTCGGTTTCTCGTCCGAATCCCGCGAAATATGGCTCGGCTCAAATTAAAATATCAATATGGATTAAAGTATGTGAAAATATCCATAATGCATCCCGACTCAGTATCGGAGAAAAAACCGTGTACTAACCCCTTTGAGTTTTCACCGAAAACTCCATTTCAGCCAAATCTACGCGGTTTCTCGTCCGAATCCCGTGAAATATGGCTCGGTTCAAATTAAAACATAAATATGGGTTAAATTATGTGAAAATATCCATAATGCATCCCTAATCAGTATCGGAGAAAAACCGTGTACTAACCCCTTTGAGATTTCACCGAAAACTCCATTTCAGCCAAATCTACTCGTTTTCTCGTCCCAATCCCGTGAAATATGGCTCGGTTTAAATTAAAACATCAATATGGGTTAAATTATGTGAAAATATCCATAATGCATCCCTACTCAGTATCGGAGAAAAAACCGTGTACTAACCCCTTTGAGTTTTCACCGAAATCTCCATTTCAGCCAAATCTACTCGTTTTCTCGTCCGAATCCCGTGAAATATGGCTCGGTTCAAATTAAAACATCAATATGGGTTAAATTATGTGAAAATATCCATAATGCATCCCAACTCAGTATCGGAGAAAAAACCGTGTACTAACCCCTTTGAGTTTTCACCGAAAACTCCATTTCAACCAAATCTACTCGGTTTCTCGTCCGAATCCCGCGAAATATGGCTCGGCTCAAATTAAAATATCAATATGGATTAAAGTATGTGAAAATATCCATAATGCATCCCGACTCAGTATCGGAGAAAAAACCGTGTACTAACCCCTTTGAGTTTTCACCGAAAACTCCATTTCAGCCAAATCTACGCGGTTTCTCGTCCGAATCCCGTGAAATATGGCTCGGTTCAAATTAAAACATAAATATGGGTTAAATTATGTGAAAATATCCATAATGCATCCCTACTCAGTATCGGAGAAAAACCGTGTACTAACCCCTTTGAGTTTTCACCGAAAACTCCATTTCAGCCAAATCTACTCGTTTTCTCGTCCCAATCCCGTGAAATATGGCTCGGTTTAAATTAAAACATCAATATGGGTTAAATTATGTGAAAATATCCATAATGCATCCCTACTCAGTACCGGAGAAAAAACCGTGTACTAACCCCTTTGAGTTTTCACCGAAATCTCCATTTCAGCCAAATCTACGCGGTTTCTCATCCGAATCCCGTGAAATATGGCTCGGTTCAAATTAAAACATAAATATGGGTTAAATTATGTGAAAATATCCATAATGCATCCCTTCTCAGTATCGGAGAAAAAACCGTGTACTAACCCCTTTGAGTTTTCACCGAAATCTCCATTTCAGCCAAATCTACTCGGTTTCTCGTCCGAATCCCGCGAAATATGGCTCGGTTTAAATTAAAACATCAATATGGGTTAAATTATGTGAAAATATCCATAATGCATCCCGAGTCAGTATCGGAGAAAAAACCGTGTACTAATCCCTTTGAGTTTTCACCGAAAACTCCATTTCAGCCAAATCTACTCGTTTTCTCGTCCGAATCCCGTGAAATATGGCTCGGTTCAAATTAAAACATCAATATGGGTTAAATTATGTGAAAATATCCATAATGCATCCCGACTCAGTATCGGAGAAAAAACCGTGTACTAACCCCTTTGAGTTTTCACCGAAAACTCCATTTCAACCAAATCTACTCGGTTTCTCGTCCGAATCCCGCGAAATATGGCTCGGCTCAAATTAAAATATCAATATGGATTAAAGTATGTGAAAATATCCATAATGCATCCCGACTCAGTATCGGAGAAAAAAACCGTGTACTAACCCCTTTGAGTTTTTCACCGAAAACTCCATTTCAGCCAAATCTACGCGGTTTCTCGTCCGAATCCCGTGAAATATGGCTCGGTTCAAATTAAAACATAAATATGGGTTAAATTATGTGAAAATATCCATAATGCATCCCTAATCAGTATCGGAGAAAAACCGTGTACTAACCCCTTTGAGTTTTCACCGAAAACTCCATTTCAGCCAAATCTACTCGTTTTCTCGTCCCAATCCCGTGAAATATGGCTCGGTTTAAATTAAAACATCAATATGGGTTAAATTATGTGAAAATATCCATAATGCATCCCTACTCAGTATCGGAGAAAAAACCGTGTACTAACCCCTTTGAGTTTTCACCGAAATCTCCATTTCAGCCAAATCTACTCGTTTTCTCATCCGAATCCCGTGAAATATGGCTCGGTTCAAATTAAAACATCAATATGGGTTAAATTATGTGAAAATATCCATAATGCATCCCAACTCAGTATCGGAGAAAAAACCGTGTACTAACCCCTTTGAGTTTTCACCGAAAACTTCATTTCAACCAAATCTACTCGGTTTCGCGTCCGAATCCCGCGAAATATGGCTCGGCTCAAATTAAAATATCAATATGGATTAAAGTATGTGAAAATATCCATAATGCATCCCGACTCAGTATCGGAGAAAAAACCGTGTACTAACCCCTTTGAGTTTTCACCGAAAACTCCATTTCAGCCAAATCTACGCGGTTTCTCGTCCGAATCCCGTGAAATATGGCTCGGTTCAAATTAAAACATAAATATGGGTTAAATTATGTGAAAATATCCATAATGCATCCCTACTCAGTATCGGAGAAAAACCGTGTACTAACCCCTTTGAGTTTTCACCGAAAACTCCATTTCAGCCAAATCTACTCGTTTTCTCGTCCCAATCCCGTGAAATATGGCTCGGTTTAAATTAAAACATTAATATGGGTTAAATTATGTGAAAATATCTATAATGCATCCCGACTCAGTATCGGAGAAAAAACCGTGTACTAACCCCTTTGAGTTTTCACCGAAAACTCCATTTCAGCCAAATCTACCCGGTTTCTCGTCCGAATCCCGCGAAATATGGCTCGGTTCAAATTAATACATCAATATGGATTAAATTATGTGAAAATATCCATAATGCATCCCGACTCAGTATCGGAGAAAAAACCGTGTACTAACCCCTTTGAGTTTTCACCGAAAACTCCATTTCAACCAAATCTACTCGGTTTCTCGTCCGAATTCCGCGAAATATGGCTCGGCTCAAATTAAAATATCAATATGGATTAAATTATGTGAAAATATCCATAATGCATCCCGACTCAGTATCGAAGAAAAAACCGTGTACTAACCCCTTTGAGTTTTCACCGAAAACTCCATTTCAGCCAAATCTACTCGGTTTCTCGTCCGAATCCCGCGAAATATGGCTCGGCTCAAATTAAAATATCAATATGGATTAAAGTATGTGAAAATATCCATAATGCATCCCGACTCAGTATCGGAGAAAAAACCGTGTACTAACCCCTTTGAGTTTTCACCGAAAACTCCATTTCAGCCAAATCTACGCGGTTTCTCGTCCGAATCCCGTGAAATAAGGCTCGGTTCAAATTAAAACATAAATATGGGTTAAATTATGTGAAAATATCCATAATGCATCCCTACTCAGTATCGGAGAAAAACCGTGTACTAACCCCTTTGAGTTTTCACCGAAAACTCCATTTCAGCCAAATCTACTCGTTTTTCTCGTCCCAATCCCGTGAAATATGGCTCGGTTTAAATTAAAACATCAATATGGGTTAAATTATGTGAAAATATCTATAATGCATCCCGACTCAGTATCGGAGAAAAAACCGTGTACTAACCCCTTTGAGTTTTCACCGAAAACTCCATTTCAACCAAATCTACCCGGTTTCTCGTCCGAATCCCGCGAATATGGCTCGGTTCAAATTAATACATCAATATGGATTAAATTATGTGAAAATATCCATAATGCATCCCGACTCAGTATCGGAGAAAAAACCGTGTACTAACCCCTTTGAGTTTTCACCGAAAACTCCATTTCAACCAAATCTACTCGGTTTCTCGTCCGAATTCCGCGAAATATGGCTCGGCTCAAATTAAAATATCAATATGGATTAAATTATGTGAAAATATCCATAATGCATCCCGACTCAGTATCGAAGAAAAAACCGTGTACTAACCCCTTTGAGTTTTCACCGAAAACTCCATTTCAGCCAAATCTACTCGGTTTCTCGTCCGAATCCCGCGAAATATGGCTCAGCTCAAATTAAAATATCAATATGGATTAAAGTATGTGAAAATATCCATAATGCATCCCGACTCAGTATCGGAGAAAAAACCGTGTACTAACCCCTTTGAGTTTCACCGAAAACTCCATTTCAGCCAAATCTACGCGGTTTCTCGTCCGAATCCCGTGAAATATGGCTCGGTTCAAATTAAAACATAAATATGGGTTAAATTATGTGAAAATATCCATAATGCATCCCACTCAGTATCGGAGAAAAACCGTGTACTAACCCCTTTGAGTTTTCACCGAAAACTCCATTTCAGCCAAATCTACTCGTTTTCTCGTCCCAATCCCGTGAAATATGGCTCGGTTTAAATTAAAACATCAATATGGGTTAAATTATGTGAAAATATCCATAATGCATCCCTACTCAGTATCGGAGAAAAAACCGTGTACTAACCCCTTTGAGTTTTCACCGAAATCTCCATTTCAGCCAAATGTACTCGGTTTCTCGTCCGAATCCCGCGAAATATGGATTGGTTCAAATTAAAACATCAATATGGATTAAATTATATGAAAATATCCATAATGCATCCCGACTCAGTATCGGAGAAAAAACCGTGTACTAATCCCTTTGAGTTTTCACCGAAAACTCCATTTCAGCCAAATCTACTCGTTTTCTCGTCCGAATCCCGTGAAATATGGCTCGGTTCAAATTAAAACATCAATATGGGTTAAATTATGTGAAAATATCCATAATGCATCCCGACTTAGTATCGGGGGAAAAACCGTGTACTAACCCCTTTGAGTTTTCACCGAAAACTCCATTTCAACCAAATCTACTCGGTTTCTCGTCCGAATCCCGCGAAATATGGCTCGGATCAAATTAAAATATCAATATGGATTAAAGTATGTGAAAATATCCATAATGCATCCCGACTCAGTATCGGAGAAAAACCGTGTACTAACCCCTTTGAGTTTTCACCGAAAACTCCATTTCAGCCAAATCTACGCGGTTTCTCGTCCGAATCCCGTGAAATATGGCTCGGTTCAAATTAAAACATAATATGGGTTAAATTATGTGAAAATATCCATAATGCATCCCTAATCAGTATCGGAAAAAAACCGTGTACTAACCCCTTTGAGTTTTCACCGAAAATCTCTATTTCAGCCAAATCTACTCGTTTTCTCGTCCCAATCCCGTGAAATATGGCTCGGTTTAAATTAAAACATCAATATGGGTTAAATTATGTGAAATATCCATAATGCATCCCTACTCAGTATCGGAGAAAAAACCGTGTACTAACCCCTTTGAGTTTTCACCGAAATCTCCATTTCAGCCAAATCTACGCGGTTTCTCATCCGAATCCCGTGAAATATGGCTCGGTTCAATTAAAACATAAATATGGGTTAAATTATGTGAAAATATCCATAATGCATCCCTACTCAGTATCGGAGAAAAAACCGTGTACTAACCCCTTGAGTTTTCACCGAAATCTCCATTTCAGCCAAATCTACTCGGTTCTCGTCCGAATCCCGCGAAATATGGCTCGGTTTAAATTAAAACATCAATATGGGTTAAATTATGTGAAAATATCCATAATGCATCCCGACTCAGTATCGGAGAAAAAACCGTGTACTAATCCCTTTGAGTTTCACCGAAAACTCCATTTCAGCCAAATCTACTCGTTTTCTCGTCCGAATCCCGTGAAATATGGCTCGGTTCAAATTAAAACATCAATAAGGTTAAATTATGTGAAAATATCCACTAATGCATCCTGACTCAGTATCGGAGAAAAACCGTGTACTAACCCCTTTGAGTTTTCCCCGAAAACTCCATTTCAACCAAATCTACTCGGTTTCTCGTCCGAATCCCGCGAAATATGGCTCGGCTCAAATAAAATATAAATATGGATTAAATTATGTGAAAATATCCATAATGCATCCCGACTCAGTATCGGAGAAAAAACCGTGTACTAACCCCTTTGAGTTTTCACCGAAAATTCCATTTCAGCCAAATCTACGCGGTTTCTCGTCCGAATCCCGTGAAATATGGCTCGGTTCAAATTAAAACATAAATATGGGTTAAATTATGTGAAAATATCCATAATGCATCCCTAATCAGTATCGAAGAAAAACCGTGTACTAACCCCTTTGAGTTTTCACCGAAAACTCCATTTCAGCCAAATCTACTCGTTTTCTCGTCCCAATCCCGTGAAATATGGCTCGGTTTAAATTAAACATCAATATGGGTTTAAATTATGTGAAATATCCATAATGCATCCCTACTCAGTATCGGAGAAAAAACCGTGTACTAACCCCTTTGAGTTTTCACCGAAATCTTCATTTCAGCCAAATCTACTCGTTTTCTCGTCCGAATCCGGTGAAATATGGCTCGGTTCAAATTAAAACATCAATATGGGTTAAATTATGTGAAAATATCCATAATGCATCCCAACTCAGTATCGGAGAAAAAACCGTGTACTAACCCCTTTGAGTTTTCACCGAAAACTCCATTTCAACCAAATCTACTCGGTTTCTCGTCCGAATCCCGGAAAATATGGCTCGGCTCAAATTAAAACATCAATATGGATTAAGTATGTGAAAATATCCATAATGCATCCCGACTCAGTATCGGAGAAAAAACCGTGTACTAACCCCTTTGAGTTTTCCACCGAAACTCCATTTCAGCCAAATCTACGCGGTTTCTCGTCGAATCCCGTGAAATCTGGCTCGGTTCAAATTAAAACATAAATATGGGTTAAATTATGTGAAAATATCCATAATGCATCCCTAATCAGTATCGGAAACAAAAACAGTGTACTAAACCCCTTTGAGTTTTCACCCGAAACCTCCATTTCAGCCAAATCTACTCGTTTTTCTCGTCCCAATCCCGTGAAATATGGCGCGGTTTAAATTAAACATCATATGGGGTTAAATTACTGTGAAAATATCCATAATGCATCCCTACTCAGTATCGGAGAAAAAACCGTGTACTAACCCCTTTGAGTTTCACCGAAATCTCCATTTCAGCCAAATCTACGCGGTTTCTCATCCGAATCCCGTGAAATATGGCTCGGTTCAAATTAAAACATAAATATGGGTTAAATTATGTGAAAATATCCATAATGCATCACTACTCAGTATCGGAGAAAAAAACCGGTGTACTAACCCCTTTGAGTTTTCACCGAAAATCTCCATTTCAGCCAAATCTACTCGGTTTCTCGTCCGAATCCCGCGAAATATGGCTCGGTTTAAATTAAACATCAATATGGGTTTAAATTATGTGAAAATATCCATAATGCATCCCGACTCAGTATCGGAGAAAAACCGTGTACTAATCCTTGAGTTTTCACCGAAAACTCCATTTCAGCCAAATCTACTCGTTTCTCGTCCGAATCCGTGAAATATGGCTCGGTTCAAATTAAAACATCAATAAGGGTTAAATTATGTGAAAATATCCATAATGCATCTGACTCAGTATCGGAGAAAAACCGTGTATAAACCCCTTTGAGTTTTCACCGAAAACTCCATTTCAACCACATCTACTTCGGTTTCTCGTCCGAATCCCGCGAAATATGGCTCGGCCAAATTAAAATAATAAATATGGATTAAAGTATGTGAAAATATCCATAATGGCATCCCGACTCAGTATCGGAGAAAAAACCGTGTACTAACCCCTTTGAGTTTTTCACGAAATTCCATTTCAGCCAAATCTACGCGGTTTCTCGTCGAATCCCGTGGAAATATGGCTCGGTTCAAATTAAAACATAAATATGGGTTAAATTATGTGAAAATATCCATAATGCATCCCTAATCAGTACGAAGAAAAACCGTGTACTAACCCCTTTGAGTTTTTCACCGGAAAACTCCATTTCAGCCAAATCTACTCGTTTTCTCGTCCCAATCCCGTGAAATATGGCTCGGTTTAAATTAAACATCAATATGGGTTAAATTATGTGAAAATATCCATAATGCATCCCTACTCAGTATCGGAGAAAAAACGTGTACTAACCCCTTTGAGTTTTCACCGAACTCTTCATTTCAGCCAATCTACTCGTTTTCTCGTCCGAATCCCGTGAAATATGGCTCGGTCTCAAATTAAAACATCAATATGGGTTAAATATGTGAAAATATCCATAATGCATCCCCACTCAGTATCGGAGAAAAAACCGTGTACTAACCCCTTTGAGTTTTCACCGAAAACTCCATTTCAACCAAATCTACTCGGTTTCTCGTCCGAATCCCGCGAAATATGGCTCGGCTCAAATTAAAATATCACTATGGATTAAAGTATGTGAAAATATCCATAATGCATCCCGACTCAGTATCGGAGAAAAAACCGTGTACTAACCCCTTTGAGTTTTCACCGAAAACTCCATTTCAGCCAAATCTACGCGGTTTCTCGTCCGAATCCCGTTGAAATTATGGCTCGGTTTCAAATTAAACATCAATATGGATTAAATTATGTGAAAATATCCATAATGCATCCCGACTCAGTATCGGAAAAAAACCGTGTACTAACCCCTTTGAGTTTTCACCGAAAACTCCATTTCAGCCAAATCTACTCGGTTTCTCGTCCGAATCCGCGAAATATGGCTCGGTTCAAATTAAAACATCAATATGGATTAAAGTATGTGAAAATATCCATAATGCATCCCGACTCAGTATCGGAGAAAAAACCGTGTACTAACCCCTTTGAGTTTTCACCGAAAACTCCATTTCAGCCAAATCTACTCGGTTTCTCGTCCGAATCCGCGAAATATGGCTCGGTTCAAATTAAAATCAATATGGATTAAATTATGTGAAAATATCCATAATGCATCCCGACTCAGTATCGGAGAAAAAACCGTGTACTAACCCCTTTGAGTTTTCACCGAAAACTCCATTTCAGCCAAATCTACTCGGTTTCTCGTCCGAATCCGCGAAATATGGCTCGGTTCAAATTAAAACATCAATATGGATTAAATTATGTGAAAATATCCATAATGCATCCCGACTCAGTATCGGAGAAAAAACCGTGTACTAACCCCTTTGAGTTTTCACCGAAAACTCCATTTCAGCCAAATCTACGGTTTCTCGTCCGAATCCGCGAAATATGGCTCGGTTCAAATTAAAATATCAATATGGATTAAAGTATGTGAAAATATCCATAATGCATCCCGACTCAGTATCGGAGAAAAAACCGTGTACTAACCCCTTTGAGTTTTCACCGAAAACTCCATTTCAGCCAAATCTACTCGGTTTCTCGTCCGAATCCGCGAAATATGGCTCGGTTCAAATTAAAATATCAATATGGATTAAAGTATGTGAAAATATCCATAATGCATCCCGACTCAGTATCGGAGAAAAAACCGTGTACTAACCCCTTTGAGTTTTCACCGAAAACTCCATTTCAGCCAAATCTACTCGGTTTCTCGTCCGAATCCGCGAAATATGGCTCGGTTCAAATTAAAATCAATATGGATTAAATTATGTGAAAATATCCATAATGCATCCCGACTCAGTATCGGAGAAAAAACCGTGTACTAACCCCTTTGAGTTTTCACCGAAAACTCCATTTCAGCCAAATCTACTCGGTTTCTCGTCCGAATCCGCGAAATATGGCTCGGTTCAAATTAATATGGATTAAATTATGTGAAAATATCCATAATGCATCCCGACTCAGTATCGGAGAAAAACCGTGTACTAACCCCTTTGAGTTTTCACCGAAAACTCCATTTCAGCCAAATCTACTCGGTTTCTCGTCCGAATCCGTGAAATATGGCTCGGTTCAAATTAAAATATATGGATTAAATTATGTGAAAATATCCATAATGCATCCCGACTCAGTATCGGAGAAAAACCGTGTACTAACCCCTTTGAGTTTTCACCGAAAACTCCATTTCAGCCAAATCTACTCGGTTCTCGTCCGAATTCCCGCGAAATATGGCTCGGTTCCA
>NW_027420825.1:0-1472 GCF_009905375.1 Apium graveolens | reverse complement strand
TCATTCGTCAGCTCCGATTCACTTCCGGACGAACCCGAATGGACGGAATGCAATTCATAAATCCATAGGGACAAATTATGAAAGAAATCAAAAAAACGGGCCGCCTCAATTTTGCTCCAGACCCGTGTACTACCCCTACGAGGATTATTCGGAAACCGAGTTCCATTCGTTCAGCTCCGATTCACTTCCGGACGACCCCGAATGGACGCGAATGCAATTTCATAAATCCATAGGGACAAATTATGAAAAGAAATCGAAAAAAGGGCCGCCTCAATTTTTGCTCCAGACCTGTGTACTACCCCCTACGGATATTCGGAAACCGAGTTCATTCGTTTCAGCTCCGATTCACTTCCGGACGACCCCGAATGGACGCGAATGCAATTTCATAAATCCATAGGGACAAATTATGAAAAGAAATCGAAAAAACGGGCCGCCTCAATTTTTGCTCCAGACTCGTGTACTACCCCTACGAGGATTATTCGGAAACCGAGTTCCATTCGTTTCAGCTCCGATTCACTTCCGGACGACCCCGAATGGACGCGAATGCAATTTCATAAATCCATAGGGACAAATTATGAAAAGAAATCGAAAAAACGGGCCGCCTCAATTTTTGCTCCAGACCTCGTGTACTACCCCCTACGAGGATTATTCGGAAACCGAGTTCCATTCGTTTCAGCTCCGATTCACTTCCGGACGACCCCGAATGGACGCGAATTGCAATTTCATAAATCCATAGGGACAAATTATGAAAGAAATCGAAAAAACGGGCCGCCTCAATTTTGCTCCAGACCTCGTGTACTACCCCCTACGAGGATTATTCGGAAACCGAGTTCCATTCGTTTCAGCTCCGATTCACTTCCGGACGACCCGAATGGACGCGATGCAATTTCATAAATCCATAGGGACAAATTATGAAAAGAAATCGAAAAACGGGCCGCCTCAATTTTTGCTCCAGACCTCGTGTACTACCCCTACGAGGATTATTCGGAAACCGAGTTCCATTCGTTTCAGCTCCGATTCACTTCCGGACGACCCCGAATGGACGCGAATGCAATTTCATAAATCCATAGGGACAAATTATGAAAGAAATCAAAAAACGGGCCGCCTCAATTTTTGCTCCAGACCTCGTGTACTACCCCTACGAGGATTATTCGGAAACCGAGTTCCATTCGTTTCAGCTCCGATTCACTTCCGGACGACCCCGAATGGACGCGAATGCAATTTCATAAATCCATAGGGACAAATTATGAAAAGAAATCGAAAAAATGGGCCGCCTCAATTTTTGCTCCAGACCTCGTGTACTACCCCTACGAGGATTATTCGGAAACCGAGTTCCATTCGTTTCAGCTCCGATTCACTTCCGGACGACCCCGAATGGACGCGAATGCAATTTCATAAATCCATAGGGACAAATTATGAAAAGAAATCGAAAAAATGGGCCGCCTCAATTTTTGCTCCAGACCTCGTGTACT
>NW_027420824.1:0-54521 GCF_009905375.1 Apium graveolens | reverse complement strand
TAAGTTAGAGATTAAATGCTTGAAATATTAATTTTTAGCACTATAAGTAAAAAAAATGGAAAAGTCAAATAAAAAAGACAAAAAAAATTGAATTTGGACCATGAACTCACAACATACTCACTTAAGTACATGGTGAGAAGTCAGACTCTGGATCCGCCATTGAATACCATGCTAATAATTATTAATAATGATCATGCCAACTTAGGAAAAATGAAGCGAAAAAACACATGTAAACACATATCTTGGGAAAACACACCCCGTAGCAACTAATTGTATCCCAATTTTTCTCTCAAAACCCTAATGAGAGTCGGCTGTTATTCATAACTATCATCCATCCTTCACCATCCCCTCCTTACATCAAATTTACATCCGTCCCATCCATCTCCATCCTGTTTCCTACATTTCTAAATTTTTAATTTCTATTATAATAGTTTTCAATAAAATCGAGATTTAAATCCTTTTGGGTATGATCTTGTACCGTACCCATTTTTTTGGATTGTTGATTGTCCCCAATCTTTGGGTTGTTGTTGCGTTTTTGATTCGTCGTCATGTTGCATTAAGAATGATTTCTACGGTGTATTGTAAGATCTGGGCAACCCGCTTCAAATCTGGAATTGTGATACTTATCGCGAGAGCTCACCTCGCACAACAAAGGGCATCTGTACCCCCAACCTCAGGTGTAACCAACTGATGGATATGAACACTGGTCTATCATCGATTTTTATATATGCAGGTCAATTGTGATTCTACTATTTTCAGTGATAGTGGTGTCGACTTTTTTATGTGCGCATGTCAATTGTGATTCTACTATTTTCAGTGATAGTGGTGTCGACTGGATTACTCGAGAAACTTTTGTAATCATTTTAATTATCAAGAATATTTATATTCTTTATGTTAAGCAATCTGAAAACAAAACGGCTATTTGTTTAGCTCAGTTTTTGTTTCACAATCAGGTTGTAGTTGTCAGTTTGGGGGTTTGTCCCGACTGTATTCTTATATTTTAAGTTCAATAAAATCTTATTATTCGTCAAAAAAAATATATCTTAGATTGGTTGAGTATTTTACTTACCTCGTTTCCAACTTTTAAAATTTTATGTGTTCCCTCGTCTTTCTTAACATTCATTTTGGAATGTTATTCGCTTGGTATCACTCTTTCAAAGTGCCTATAATTACACAAAATTTTAATAGATGTAATTCTATTTTACGACTTTTCTAGCGATAAGTTAAAAAATTTATATCGAGTAATGTAATGCCATGTCTACTGAAACTAGTACTAACCAAATCACACTAAAATAAAAATAACTATAAATATTATACTTTCAAAGTTTGTATATAAATATTGGACTATTATTTAGTAGAGCCTTGATAATTATAGAAAAAACTTATCAGACATGACTTGCCACACAAACATGTTTAAGAATTACTCTTTCCGGACTTTTTTCAAACACCTAGTATGCATTACTAACTTTTATTTACAATAAACGTTCCGAAGATAAATGGAGTATCCTGTTAATTATAAATCAGAGAAAGGATGATAATAGAAGACCCCGCAAGTACAGTGTAGTGCATTCGACTTCGTTAGCTTGTCGATATTCATTCTTATTCGTCGTATATCTATTTGTGTATTTTTAGGTAATGGTAAATATAAAAAGGTTAGGACTTGTTTCATTGGATTCCTTGGAGTAAAATATAGTTTAAATTATTGCAAAACGTATTATTTTGAATAATATTCTATAAATATCACAATTTTATTGAAAATCTTGTAGATTGCATAAATTTTATAAGTAGAACGTTGCAAAATATATTTTTACATAACGTGCTTAGTTTACAGAATATAAATGTTCATGTTGCAGCAGAACATACATTTATACTTGTAAATATATGAGATTTGCATGATTTTATTCAGGGTCGGCCCTATGTATTTGGGTGCCATAGGCGGGATTCAAAAATGGTGCCCCATATTCATAACCAAAAATCATAATAAGATACATTCATTGTATAAAAGAAAACTTACTTGAATCTAAAGTAGCAAGTGAATTAATGAATTTCTTGAACGCTAAATATCCAAGTTTTCAACCTCCTGTAATAATCTCCTGCAAGCCATTGATGTAGTATCATGAATATAGAACAGTTATCATTACTAGTACACAACAATGTCAAAATAAAGTTATAAAACTGAGTTTACCTTTATTGATTTTGAAACTTTTTTCTAGGGTTTTGAGATGTGAATCTCTCTATGATTTTGCTATAATCTAGAGAACTTGCCAGCTCACTTTCAATAGACAATAAAGCCAATCCATTAAGTCTATCTTGAGACATCGAAGAGCGGAGATAAGATTTGATCAGTTTCAATCTAGAAAATGTCATTTCCGCCTCTACCACTATAACAGGAATGGTCACAACGATTTATAAGCTATCCAAGCATTTGGATAATTTATTTTTCTTGAACTAGAACTTAAATAATTAAGCACATCTATTGCCTTTGTTATCTCATCGGGTATTACCATTCGAAGCACTAGTAACTCGTTAAACAACTCTGTGCCAACAATATCATATCGCATATCATGTCTAAGAAATCCCTCAAGCTTCATGCAACAAGATTTTAACCCCTCATCATCACCAGATAAATGCTTCTTCAGGTTAAATAAAAACCCAAATTTTTCCTTATAATCTTGAAACTGTTTAAACCGTTCTTTGAGTTGAAAAGCACCTTGATCAACAATATACAAGAAATAATACCTTCTGAATTTTTGTTCAGCACTCAAGTTCTGATCATCATCAGCTGCAGTAACCTCAAGATCATCAAATGAACAAGCCTACGAATTTTTCGCTTTTCAGGAAACACAGGCTCCACATCCAACTCCAAAGCTCCAAATCTAACTCTTTTGCCTCCTTCTTACAAGAGTCATAACCAGTTTCTCTAAACTCATTAAAAAAATTTATAAGTTCTTCCAATCTTGACAATGCAATATCAATATCTTCAAGTTGTAAGAACTTACTAACTACATTAATGAATAAAATAAATAATATAAAAAAATAAAAAAAATAATATAAAAAATAAATGCACCTATATACATATGTTATTGAAATATTTTGGTGCCCTCATGCGCGGTGGTGCCCTAGGCGGCCGCTTGGTCGCCTTACCCAAGGGTCGGCCCTGATTTATTGTAGTGATATTTTTGAAACATGTTTTGCAAGATAACACGTTTTAAAAGGTATTTTATTTGCAGAACATAGATGCACTCCGATGACTACAATTAAAAGGTGGACTACATAGAACTTTACTGATATATTCAATAAAAAATTGAAAACTAAATTATATGTTGAAATTTATTTTTAAGTGATATTGTGCAAAGTTTTCTTTACCATGTTTGGATATTTTTCAAATTAAATCAGTCCGTAAATATTTATATATTAAAAAGAAATACTAATAATTATTTTTAATATTAATATACTACTTATCACATATAGTATCCTAAGGGCACTAAAATTTGATACATTTTAATTAGTCCTCTAATTATAAATATTGAATATCCTCTTGCATTTACAATAATTATAACAGGGACTGATTAATAATCAAAGTTCTTTGTATAATAATATTAGCGTCAACATAAATACTTAGTACAAATATGGAGGTGAAACTAGTGCGAAAATATTATAAATATAATTTTGTCATAGTTATAGAATTTTTACATATAGTGAAAGTGTAATAAATTCACTTCTCCACTATAAAATGCATAGAATAACAGGAATGGTGATCTCCATGTTGTTGATGTCAAGTGCGTATAAATGAAACTGGGACTTTTCAAATAAAAAACTTAACAAATAACCAGTGTTTATTGTGTCAAAAATATAGCTAGTATTTAAATCCTACAATTTGATCTATCGCAAAAAAAATCCTAAAATTTGAAAAATGTAATCCTACATTTTAAAGATTTGAGTGTTAATCAAATTTAAAACAACTAAATTAAATTTTTTGTAACAATGATAGAAAGAAAAAAGAACATAATTTTTATCTTTAAAATTTACATAGTGATACATACAAATTATAAAATAGTTTAAACCTTTACTAAACAAAAACTGTATTTCTCTTCTTTATATAAAAAGGGATTTTCATTAACTTATGTAAATATGTTTTTAATAATTGTCATATTATTAGTTAAACTATGAGGGTGTATTCAACTGGGATCTTAAAAGATTTTTTTGGATTTTGAAAATCTCAGGGTATTCAATTTGGATTCTAAAAAATCTTTTAAAATCTGATGGTATTCAATAGAGATTGAAAAAATTCTTTTAAAATCAGGGGTATTCAATTTAGATTTTAAAAAGTCCATTAAAATCTTGTGGTATTCAACTTGGATTTTATAAAATCCATTAAAATCTGGAATTGTATTCAAAAATCCATAGATTTTTTTGTATTTTATAAAATTGTGGATTTTAATGGATTTGCTAGTGTATTTTATGATTTCATAAATCTTAGCAAAATCCAAGAGATTTTGATGGATTTGTAGAAATCACTGCTCAAATCAGCAAGACTCTACGAGATTTATTTAACAACTCCGCTAAAATCCGCGCACAATTAAAATCAGCCAAAATCAGCGACAATCATTCTAAATCAATGAATTATTATAAATCCTCTAAAATCTGAATTGAATACACCCCCTTATGTTTCAAATTAGGTTAAGTACTATTAATTACATAAGAAATTAAATTTAGCTGAGAATTTTAGTTAGCTGACAATTGAACTATTTAACAAATAAAAATGATGTACATTAAGTTATTATTTTAATAATTGGAGAAGGTAATATTATTTTAACACTTGAAGAATTAAGATTGCTATATTTGACTTACATTCTGAAATGAAAAAAAAATCAGATTGTATTGAATTTGCTTAACAATTTGCACTAATAAACTATACCAATACAAATATTACATTTAGCACAAAAAACAAGTATCACATTATTTACATAAGCGCCGGATATTCGCATTATTTCCCTATATATTACTCCATAATTCAATTTATTCTTCTTCTTCTCTGGTTGATTTTCGAATTCAAATTTCATGTAGCTTGCTCAAGTTGGGCAAACCAAAGTCAGCAATTTTTAAGTTCCATCTGTTGTCAACCAGAAGATTTGAACCTGCGAGAGGAAGTCGAAAATTATTTAGAAAAAAATAAAAATAAATTTTAAAAAGGTAGAAGAAAAAGCTCGGAACCTTTAATATCTCGATGCAGAATCCCCTGACGGTGACAGTAGTCAAGTCCATAAAATAGTTGCTTCATGTAAGACCTGCAAAAGCTTGAGTTCTATTATACATATATAAAGTTGGAAATATTACTCTTGCATCTCAAATATAGAGTACTCGTTTTTAATTTTTAAAAATTAAATATAACATTAAACACTAAAATAATTTTTACTAGTATATACAAGTATATTTTGTGAAATATTAGGACATCACCACTCCACGCTATTTAAAGTCATTGTATCATTTAAATAATTATTGAAAGAATATTACCTGGTAAGTACACACGGTCAACTGGAGTGGAGGAGCCAACTCAAAATTTTTTGGAGCATTTTCTTCATTGTTTGCTGCAACAACCATGTGAAGAGAAGTTTAATATAAAATTATGATTCAATTTGATATTATTTTGTTTTATAAAATTTATATAACGATCTTTTTTCATTATAAAATTTGATACGTTCATTTCGGAAAGAAACATAAAATGTATTTTTCTGAAATATTGGTGCAACAATTGATCTACCAATCGATCTTTTCAGATCGAACATTTGTCGATGTAGTTCTTAATGCAAAAACTCGAAATCTAAAATTTTGATTTTATATTAAATTAGATAAAACTTAACCATGTATACAATTTTTAATAAAATATATCCTTATGTATAAAAAGACGTATATAAATGTAATAGTGTTCAAAATTAATTAGTCAAATACTTACTGATTTGATGATACTTGATCTTTTGTGGGCATGACATGGAAGAAAATCTTGCAAATAAGGTAGATCTTGTAAGATAAGGTAGATCAGGTGAAAAAATCAAGTAAAAATTATAACCAACACTTTGATTAGAAATTGTGTTTTATATTGGTTGCGGTGTCGCTCTTGAGGATGTATTGAATTAACGGAGAGTCGCGAAATATAATGATATTACAAGAATTATACTAATTTCTGGTCTCGTTAGTTGTAAGCGATATGTATGCTCAACATAGAGATGCTAAGATGAGTTTAATGGAGGAAAAATAGAAAAAAGACAGAATGATATGGATGATGATATCGAATATGAATGTGTAGAATAATAGATGAGAGATGGATGTGAAGAGTGATAGACGGGAGAAGTGGTAAATTTATAGAGGTTATAGCGATGCGAAAATTTTAGAAGTTTCTAGAAGAGACGTTAGGAGATGCGTGTGATTAGAACATGGATGGGCCATAACGACGGAAGAGGTGTACGCAGCCCAATAAATTTTCTAGTTCTAAAATAGAATTACAACTATTTGTAGGATCTTAAACAAGTTTAGCCCAAAGGTAATCTTCTCTTATGTCTCTTATATAAAATATAAAACTCCAATATAATTTATAAGCCTAACTCCATAGCAAATTAATCTTACCAGATTTGATTTATGAGTCAATTTATTAGTTTCTGAATCTAACTCTTGAGCCAATTTATTATCTTCCGAACATAGAACATAATTAGAGGTATGTATAAAATATTGATGATGAAGTGATTTGAACACATGTCATATGAAATTCAATTCACCATCATAACCAACTAAGTTATGAAATCATTTAACCTTATATTGAAATTCATTAACAAGGTATATAAATATTCTTTATTTATAATATCTTACATATAAATGTAAAATAATAAATTTACTTGTGTTTTTAAAGTTTTAAAAATAATTTTATTTGTAAAGTTTAACCTGAGACTTTTACATACACACCTTATCTGAAATAATGCACTTATTATGTGTGCATTTGTGTCGTGAGCCATTCACTTCATCTGAAATGATAAATATACTCTTGTATTTAATAAATTTAAAAAATATATCTTTATATGAATTGACCTCGAGTGTAGCAATTAACATGCATTCCTACATACTACCATGCAATTTACACACATTAGTTTTAAATCATGCACTGAATATGTGTGTGTATGTGCGCTCCGTGAATGGAGTAAATTTAAATTTTTTTATTACTAGGGTTTGCAAATTAATTTTTTCTGGTCATGTTATTTTTATATTTAATAATTTATTTTCATATTATATCTTACAATATATAATATTATAAAATTGATTATGACTTTATTACAAAAATTATTGGTTTAAATATGATATTAGATTGAATTTGTATATAATGATTGATTAGTCGAGTTATGACCTTTAAAATATTGAGATAATTAATTCATACGTTCTTAAACTATATGTCATTTTTTGTTATGGTCCCTAAACAAAAAAATTCAATGTTGGTGTACTTTAACTTTCCACAAATTTGATTAGAGTCCTTCCGTCAGAATTTGACAAACGTTCATTAGTCAATTAGAGTTCTTCAAGTTCTTTAATTTAGGGGTTTGTGATTCATTTATGCAATAATAAAATTGAGGAAATTTATCCAGGTTTCAATAGCGTAGGATGGCCGGAATGGTGGCCGGAAATCATAGTCATTTTCCGGTTTGCGGTGATAAATCTACCATTATGGCCATCCTCCGCAATTAAAATCTACATGGATCTCTTCGGTTTGACCTCGCGAAACTTTTAACACCCTGAATTTCATCCATTTATCAACGAGTCAAAAATCTCCAAATTCAAGAAGTTGAAGAACCCTAATTGACTAACGGACGTTAGTCAAAATTAAACGGAAAAATGTAAATAAGATTTTTGAAATATTTGGGGATCATAATATATTAAAAAATAAATCAGGGACCTAGATAATAAAATGCATATAGTTGAGGACATTTTGAATTAATTTTCCCAAAAATATTTATATTATTAGTCAAAAGTTATAAATATACTTGAATTTTATTTAAGAATTAATTAGAATTCAAGTATTTAGGGATCATAATATATTACAAAATAGACTGGGGGCCTTGATAATAAAATGTATATAGTTGAGGAAATTTTGAATTAATTTTCCCAAAAATATTTAGATTAATAGTCAAAAGTTATAAATATAGCATCTTCAATGTTTATTTAAGAATTAATTAGAATTTAAGTATAAAATTTTGAATTCTTCAAAAAACTATAACGACTCGTGTATTTTTGAATTACTTAAATATGTAATTGTGGAAGTATTAAATAAATAAAGTATGTGTATTGAATTGTATTGAATTGTTTTCACTTTCAAAAGTGGATTTAGTGCAAATTTATTTGCATAAATATTTGGAATATCTCTAAAATTGTTTTATGGTTTTATAATTAAAATAATTATTTTTAGGATTTTATAAAATTTAGAAATCAATATTTCATCAATTATTTAGTCCTGTATTATTTTCTGATTGTATTTATCTATAAAATCCGTATTTAATTCCAGGATTCTTTAAAAATAATGAAACTCATATTTATTTAAGTTTGAAATATTTCGAGAATTTTAAAATTATTTTGGAAATTTTTGGGATTAATTTCACCCGCGCCTTGTTTCGTTTAATTGATAAAAGCGGGTACAAATTGCATTTTAAAAATTATTTTAAAATTTCAGAATTTATGTTTTATAAATTTCGGGATATTTGTGACATTATAAGACTAATTTCATAATTTTCTGAAATTATTTCCAAGGGCGCCTCGACTGATAATTTTGAATTTCGGGGCAAGTCAGGCCTTTAAATTTTTGTATCTATCTCCAAATATAACGTGTCGGTTTCTTAGCATACTTGTTGCCACGTGTTGCAAGTTGGAGAGGGGAAAGAAAAAAAATTGTATTAACAAAACCCCCATTTGTTTCCCTTGTACTCGGCTATCATCTCTGAATCTCTCTCTCACTCTGATTTTCTTACCCTCTCTATTTTCTTTCCCTGGCTGCGATCCTGTTACTTTCGGTTCCCCTTTTTTCTATTTTTCCGGCCAATTCCGGTAAGCCGCCGCCTAGCTCAGGTGGGCTTGGTGGCTTCCGATTTTGCCTATTTGATTACGCCTATATACCTATATATATACTGGTGTGTATGTGCGTGTATCTATGGTGTCGAATTTGTGTGTGTGTGTGTGTAAAAACGTGTGTGAGTAATGGTGTGAGTTGTGTGCGTGGGTAGTGTGTGTTCTTGCTGCTTTGATCTCCGTGGCTGTGATGTTCCATTTCCGGCATGATTCCGGTTATGGCTTCGGTAGTGTTGACTTGGGATGTGGTTATGCTTTTGTGGTTAATTCGAACTCCCATTTTGGGTTGTTCGAATATCGAGATTTTGTGAATGAAATTCGAAGAAACATTCTTGATTATTCGAATTTTCTTTGTAATTATTTTCGATTGCTCGGAAATTTTTATCGGTAAAATTCGTATGGAAACCCGACTTAATTGGGCACCGACGAATTTTACTGCCGTCGACAATGAGCATTTGCGAGCTGACGGTGGACCGTGATGAATTATTCTGAGTCCTAATATTTTAAAATAAATAATTTAGTTCGTATATTATGATTCGAAATAAAAAAATAATAGTAGTTAAATAATTCAGTTCAGGAATTATTTGGATTGATTGTTTGTTTGCTGTGTTGTGATTGGAATTGTAATTGTTAGTTGGGACTGGTGAAGTTGGATTGCGATTGTGATTGTTGTTGGTTTGACGTCGATTGTATTCAATGGGTAGTCCGATAAGCAAAGGAAGCGCTGCCCGATTCTCGGGAACGTACCCTGTAACATATCGGAACTAATAGTCGAATGTAAATAGTTATATAGTTCTAAATAAATATTCTGTAAAATATAATGGACAATTTATTTCCTAGAACGATGAGTATTTGTGTTTTCCGAAAATGAATATTGAATCGAGATTTGAGTACATGAATCCTGTATGTTGTGTGTACTATAGTAATGTATATAAATACTAGTCGAGATTGTTATCGTTTGGGTAAGATTGGTATCGAGGATATGTCAAGCATAACTGGGTGTCTAACATAGGGTATTTCGATCCTGTAGGTTATAGTCGGTAACCTGAAAGTGGATGATGGAGTAAAGATAACCTAGTGGTCAGTCAGCGAGCTCAGTAGAGTTTCAACAGAAAAACATGAGAGTCGAAGTCGAATCCAATGAGATCTAGTAGTGGGACGTTAAAGCCTGAGCGACAGAGTCGGCTCAGAATTGATCAGTAATAGTTATAAAGCCCTGTAAGGAAAGTACTTCGAAACTTTTCTTCAAGATATATCGCAATTATTTTTGAACTGTTTCATAACATGTCGCTCTTATTCAAAATAACACTTGTTTATATTGCAAGTGCTTTAAACTATTTACCCTTGAACCCTGATTTTTCTTGATCTTGAGCAGTAAGCCTTGTTCTTTGTAAACCATCCTTTGTTGATCCTCAGATACCAAATCACACAAATATGATACCACTCCCCAAATGTGTAACTACTAAACACCAAACACTGGAGCAAAAATTGTTTGAAAACACAGAAACTTTTATACTCCAACCATTCTTTATAACATCAAAGAACTATACCTTGAAAAATCAGTATTCGTTCAATACCCGATCATTTTACAGACTGAAAACTATTTCTTATACATACCTTGATATACCCTTGAGATATCCATGAGTTTCTTTACGTTTTTATTCAAGTGTTTAATTATCATTGATTATGATCTTGTTTATCGAATTATATTATTTATCATATTGAACTGCTTTGGAATTGGATAGTTTTTATATATATGTGGATCAGATTCGTGGTCAGACCATATTTATGGTCAATTTAGGCCAATGTGTGCCTTGGATCCAGTAGTTAGAGCAGTGTTGTGTGCTTTGCTCGGGGTTAGTGCGTGACTGTTCAGCAGCCTAACCTTGGTTTTAAAAACTTAAAATGAATGTCCAATTCTAATGATTGTTTAGCAATAAACTTGATTCCTCTGAATCATCTCGTTTGATCATTGATTAATCTCAATTATTGTCATTGTGACTTGTTGAGCTAGGAAGCTCACTCTTGCAAATCTTTTTATGTATTCTACAGTTAAGAAGGATACGGTTGATAGCGAGGTTTCCCAGTTCAATGTACGAGCTAGGATTCCACACTGAGTTGGATCGAGCTAGCAGGAGCTTATTGCGGTAGTGAGATAGTAAGATTGTAAGAATAATTTTATTATCAATTGTAAGTTAAATTAGTTAGGATTTGGTACGTTGTAATAAAGGTTAAGATTGTGGCTTGTTTTCATACTTTAACCTGTTGCGATCTGTGGTTGTGTAAAGCAGGGTCATTGCAAATAGTATCTCATATACAGGTTTATATGTTGTGTATGTGTTGTAGACCCCAAACTTCGGACCCGAGTTTGGAGGGCGCCACAGGTTGGTATCAGAGCTACAGGTTATAAGTCACTGAAACAAGCCTAGATTGTCGGGATTGGGTAGAGGGTTAGGATTAGGAATAGGAATAGGAAATAGAAAGATAAGACGTTGTGAGTTTGAGTGCGATTATATAGTATGTCTCCGGCACGGTTCGTATTGCGATTCGGGATTCTTAACTTGCGACGTGATTCCCAGACAACGACAATGGCAGATTCTGATTTCCCTGTATCATCTGATCGTTTGGAGCTTTTCATTCGAGGATCGTCATCTTCTCTCAGATTTGATTTGCACCTTGATCCTCCATCAGTATTAATGGTACTACCTTCTGTTATGACAGTTGCACCTCTTCAAGTTATTCCACGCTATTCTACCACCTCTTGTTATGAGACTACCTATTTAAGAACCTCCATTCGTTTATTCTTATTTTACTGGACTTTCGGCGGTGCCCCCTGTTCTATACCCCCAGTTTAGAACTTGTCCTATGAAGCAATTGTACCTATGAGGATGGATTCGGGAGTTGCAGTAAATGGTGAGTATTGAGATACAAATAAAGGTGAGAAGAAGTTTAGAAAGAAGATTCAAGCGTTCCGGAGGATAGCTATCACCGGGTTACGAGAAGCTATTAGTGATTAGGCCATCCATGACTAGCTTGTGGAATGGAATAGATAAGTGTTGAAGAGAGAGAGTTAGAGGTAATTATGGATCTGGAGATTTCTTCGAGTTAGATAATGGTGTTATGATGATGTGATATTAATTTTAACAAGATGATGTGACATTAGCCGACTTGTTGACTATTGGGTAGTCTGTTCCCCTTAACGATTGCAAAGTTGTTAACGGGAGTATTACCAGTATGGGAGCCTTGATGTGGAGCTACGAATAAGATAACGTGCAACGACAACTGAAGTTTCGTCGATTAAGGAAGGTAAATGGACACAATGAAGGAGAAAAGGTAGATTGAAGTGAACGGACCTTTATGTGATCGTTTCTTTAATTCGGTACCTTGTTATAAGAAGGAAAAACAACAACCAACTCATATAGTAAGGACAACCAGATTTGTACTACGAATGCACTTCCATCAGATGTGTCACTCAATTATTATTTCATCAATCTTTCGGCCTCCAGAAGAACAACAATAGTCTCATCCAAATCTAACTTCATTTTTCCACTCAATAAATAAGTCATCACAGTATTATACTTCTTTGGTAGAGACAACAGAAGAAGAACAACTTTGTCCTCATCCTTCAATTTTTCATCCAAAATTATTCAGATGATTGATTAAGCCATTAAAATGATCCAGATGATCTCTTAAATCTCCGTCTTCTTCCATCTTGAGCCCGAACAAATATTTTTTGAGAAATAACTTATGGCCAAAGACTTTGAGTGATAAATGTTTGTTAACTTCTCCCACAAATTCTTGGGATTATCCTCTTCAAGAACATCATACTAGATTTTTGGTGCAAGGGCCAACCGGATCGTCGATGTTGCACGTAACTTCATGTCTCCCCCACTTTTTATCATCAACTTCAGTAGGCTTCTTCTCTCCGAGAGTCGCATATAACCTTCGTTGCATTAACAGATCTTTCACTGTGCTTTACCACAAGGTAAAATTATTTCTTCTATGAAATAATTCAATCTCAAATCCTCCAACCTTCTTCATCATGAACCTTAGCTCTTGAAACCACTTGTTAGGGGGAATACATACAAATATAAAATCAAACAAATAATGCAAATACACACACTCAATATATGATGCGGAAAAACCCACGTCCCAACTTGTATTATTAATCAAAATAATTATCAATAATACAATCAATCTCACCAAACGGTATTCACTCAAGCGATACTTAAGTCAAACAATACTCAAGAATACATCAAAACAATAACATGACTATGTATATATAGCCATCACAAACTTAGCCAACAAGACATACCTAATCTGATTACAATAATAATTGTCTACCCATACAATTATTACCCATTCCCATTATAATAATAATTATCAACACATACAATTATTACCCAACTCAATTATGATAATAATTGTCTACCCATACAATTATTACCCAATTCAATTATGTTTTCTATCACCAAGACCATACTACCTATTGGGTTTAACCCCAACATGATATACATAATTACCATTGATTGAATACTTCTAACTATTGGCCATAGAGGATTTTATGAGTATTTTTATTTATCATTCACTTCGTAATGTATTGAAACTTCATAAATCTTTAATGCATTCATTGTAAGTCTTTTATGTGTATACTTTTCAATTTTTATAATTTTGTTTCTAATGTAATGCTATTAGAAGAATGACTTTTATGTGTTTATGTTTTAAAGAGATCTACCATTCTCTTGTCGAATGTCTTGTAAGTATTTTTAATGTATTATTTCTTTGATAATAAGTCATTTTTTTGAACAGTGATAGACGAGAGATGAGGTAAATTTATACAGAAATGTATAACGATGCGAAAAATTTAGAAGTGTCGAGAAGAGACGAGAAGAGAGACGTGTGATCAAAAGAGAGACAGAGCATAATGAGGGAAGAGGTGGGCTCGGCCCACTAGATTTAGTAGTTTTAAAATAGAATTACAACTAGTTGTAAGATCTTAAACAAGTTTAGCCCAAAGAAAAGTCGGTATTTTTATTACTTAATGATTGAGTAATGAATTACAACTAGTTGTAAGACCTTAAACAAGTTCGGAAAATTCGGTGTGTTATACTTAATAGTCGGTATTGTCCAGTTGTGCGATAGTTTGACTTTACAATTAATTCATAACATATAACTATTAAGTATCACATCATGTAATGTTTCATAATTTATTTCATTTTTTTATATCACAAGTTATTCAATATAATATTTATATTTTGATTTTTTTTATCTAGAATAATTTTCTTTGAGTTTTGATATTTTCACTGTGAAACATATCTTAGCATTTTTTTAACATTTGTGAATAATTATCTTATATTTGCTTAATATTTAATTTTAAACCTTTTAGTGTATGAAAATTAAATAGTAAAATTAAATTGAAGGAGAAAATGACAATAGTAACAAAAGCACCAAATATAAACAAGATCTGGTAGTCACTATTGTGGTAGTCACTATTGTGAGTCGCTTGTATTTTTTGCACATAAAATATTACAGAAAACTATTTACAAAAAAGAAATATACAATGCACGTTATTTTAAATTAAAATGGAAATCTAGAGGCTACAAACGTGACTAATAAGAACAAAATAAATTAATAAAAATGATGTATGCGTGAGCGTTCTAAAATTCGAAAATCGACACTGTCCAATAAATTTACCTTTAAGTGATTAATCGGGTAATCGGTGATTAATCATATTAATTAATCAGAAGTAATTTAATTAATTAAATAATAAAATATAATTCTATTTAATTTTCATAAAATTTACAAAAATAATATCACTTATCATTAATTCATATTTGATATTGAGTGTATACATTTTACAGTTAATTTATTCATAATAATTAATACTCACTACTTAGTAGTTAGAAAGTTGGTAATACTATATATAAATAAGATATGAATTTTTGATCCACTAAAATTATTTACAAATTAAGTACATGAGATTTTGAAATGAATGAATCGATCGAGTAATTTTTCTGGAAATAAGAGTAATTTAATTAAAGAAACTTATTCAATTTTTAGAGATTATGATTTAGGGGCATATGATAGTTATTATAAATTAATATATTATTATTAAATATTATTTTATATTTCAATTTTTAAAAAAAATATTTTTTTAATTAATTTTCACCCTTTGACCGAAATGACCGATTTTTGACAAAATCGGCAGACTTTTGATTGATTTTTTCAAAAAACGCACTTTGATCCATTTTTCGATTAATCGAGACAGGACCGTTCGAACTCCGATAAGTCGAACGATTATTTCGTTAATCGATCGATTTTTAGAACGCTGTATATGTGTAAAAATTGGACCAGTTCAATTCGCGGTGGTTGGAAAGTCAAACTTAGTACACGTGCGTTGATTCTTTTATATTTTCATTCCTTCCTTCAAATGCTAATATCAATGTTGTCAAAATTATTATGTTAAAAAAGTATCTTTGGTTTTAAAATTAGAATAAAAATGCAATTTAATGTAAGATTATATGGTGCTTTCTATTGTTCTTTATATAAAAGTGTTATTCATAGAGTAATGACTTATATATAGTTCAATAATATTTTAACATCTCATATCATTTACAATAAAATTGTTCAAAATTTCTATAATGGCAATTTTACAACTAATGTATACCAATTTACTATTTCTTTTGGACTGATTTATGGTAGGTTAATGCTTGTCGGGTTTGGTATGCATTCGATTGTACGTTTGGATGTTAGAAATTTTTTAAAATCGTTGTTGAAGAGAATTGAACTTAGGTATATACACTAACTTGTACATCTTCTTACCAACAAACCATTCACTAAATTTGTGTACGATATCTTTACGCAAGGGACATCCTAATCTTCTTTGTATCTTTCATTTTAGGATAAGAAGGTTGGTTGTACTGACCCATAATGAATTGAGGACATAGAGAGTTTAAGTGGGGGAGTTTGTAATACTTATCGAGGATATTGATACACTTTGTTCAATATATAAAGCAAGAGTACTACTAAGTATACTAACAAATCATGATCTCATGGAGCCTCTGGTGGTGTTTTGGACTTCCCAAGTTGGTTACAATTTTGTGTACTATAGTAATGTATATAAATACTAGTCGAGATTGTTATCGTTTGGGTAAGATTGGTATCGAGGATATGTCAAGCATAACTGGGTGTCTAACATAGGGTATTTCGATCCTGTAGGTTATAGGCGGGAACCTGAAAGTGGATGATGGACTAAAGATAACCTAGTGGTCAGTCAGCGAGCTCAGTAGAGTTTCAACAGAAAAACCTGAGTATCGAAGTCGAATCCAATGGGATCTAGTAGTGGGACGTTAAAGCCTGAGCGACAGAGTCGGCTCAGAATTGATCAGTAATAGTTATAAAGCCCTGTAAGGCAAGTACTTCCAAACTTTTCTTCAAGATATATCGCAATTATTTTCGAACTGTTTCATAACATGTCGCTCTTATTCAAAATAACTCTTGTTTATATTGCAAGTGCTTTAAACTATTTACCCTTGAACCCTGATTTTTTCTTGATCTTGAGCCGTAAGCTTTGTTCTTTGTAAACCGTCCTTTGTTGATCCTCAGATACCAAATCACACAAATATGATACCACTCCCCAAATGTATAACTACTAAACACCAAACACTGGAGCAAAAATTATTTGAAAACACAGAAACTTTTATACTCCAACCATTCTTTATAACATCAAAGAACTATAACTTAAAAAATCAGTATTCGTCCAATACCCGATCATTTTACAGACTGAAAACTGTTTCTTATACATACCTTGATATACCCTTGAGATATTCATGAGTTTCTTTACGTTTTTATTAAAGTGTTTAACCATCATTGATTATGATCTTGTTTATCGAATTATATTGTTTATCATATTGAACTGCTTTGGAATTGGATAGTTTTATATATATATGTGGACCAGATTCGTGGTCAGACCATATCTATGGTCAATTTAGGCCAATGTGTGCCTTGGATCCAGTAGTTAGAGCAGTGTTGTGTGCTTTGCTCGGGGTTAGTGCGTGACTGTTCAACAGCCTAACCTTGGTTTTAAAACTTAAAATGAATGTCCAATTCTAATGATTGTTTAGCAATAAACTTGATTCCTCTGAATCATCTCGTTTGATCATTGATTAATCTCAATTATTGTCATTGTGACTTGCTGAGCTAGTTAGCTCACTCTTGAGAATCTTTTTATGTATTCTACAGTTAAGAAGGATACGGTTGATAACGAGGTTTCCCAGTTCAATGTACGAGCTAGGATTCCACACTGAGTTAGATCGAGCTAGCAGGAGCTTATTGCGGTAGTGAGATAGTAAGATTGTAAGAATGATTTTATTATCAATTGTAAGTTAAATTAGTTGGGATTTGGTACGTTGTAATAAAGGTTAAGATTGTGGCTTGTTTTCATACTTTAACCTGTTGCGATCTGTGGTTGTGTAAAGCAGGGTCATTGCAAATAGTATCTCATATACAAGTTTATATGTTGTGTATGTGTTGTGGACCCCAAACTTCTGACCCGAGTTTAGAGGGCGCCACAGGTTGGTATCAGAGCTACAGGTTATAAGTCACTGAAACAAGCCTAGATTGTCGGGATTGGGTAGAGGGTTAGGATTAGGAATAGAAAATAGAAAGATAAGAAGTTGTGAGTTTGAGTGCGATTATATAGTATGTCTCCGGCACGGTTCGTATTGCAATTCGGGATTCTTAACTTGCGACGTGATTCCCAGACAACGACAATGGCATATTCTGATTTCCCTGTATCATCTGATCGTTTGGAGCTTTTCATTCGAGGATCGTCATCTTCTCTCAGATTTGATTTGCACCTTGATCCTCCATCAGTATTATTGGTACTACCTTCTATTATGACAGTTGCACCTCTTCAAGTTATTCCACGCTATTCTACCACCTCTTGTTATGAGACTACCTATTTAAGAACCTCCATCCGTTTATTCTTATTTTACTGGACTTTCGGCGGTGAATGTATCTTTTCAGCTTACCCGACCCCCTGTTATATACCCCCAGTTTAGAACTTGTCATATGAAGCAATTGTACCTATGAGGATGGATTCGGGAGTTGCAGTAAATGGTGAGTATTGAGAAACAAATAAAGGTGAGAAGAAGTTTAGAAAGAAGATTCAAGCGTTCCAGAGGATAGCTGTCACCGGGTTACGAGAAGCTATTAGTGATTAGGCCATCTATGACTAGCTTGTGGAATGGAATAGATAAGTGTTGATGAGAGAGAGTTAGAGGAGATTATGGATCTGGAGATTTCTTGGAGTTAGATAATGGTGTTATGATGATGTGATATTAATTTTAACAAGATGATGTGACATTAGCCGACTTGTTGACTATTGGGTAGTATGTTCCCCTTAACGATTGCAAAGTTGTTAATGGGAGTATTACCAGTATGGGAGCCTTGATGTGGAGCCACGAATAAGATAACGTGCAACGACAACTGAAGTTTCTTCGATTAAGGAAGGTAAATGGACACAATGAAGGAGAAAAGGTAGATTGAAGTGAACGGACCTTTATGTGATCGTTTCTTTAATTCGGTACCTTGTTATAAGAAGGAAAGACAACAACTAACTCATATAGTAAGGACAACCATATTTATACTACGAATGCACTTCCATCAGATGTGTCACTCAATTATTATTTCATCAATCTTTCGGCCTCCAGAAGAACAATAATAGTCTCATCCAAATCTAACTTCGTTTTTCCACTCAATAAATAAGTCATCACAGTATTATACTTCTTCGGTAGAGACACCAGTAGAAGAATAACTTTGTCCTCATCCTTCAATTTTTCATCCAAAATTATTCAGATGATTGATTAAGCCATTAAAATGATCCAGATGATCTCTTAAATCTCCGTCTTCTTCCATCTTGAGCCCGAACAAATATTTTTTGAGAAATAACTTATTGGCCAAAGACTTTGAGTGATAAATGTTTGTTAACTTCTCCCACAAATTCTTGGGATTATCCTCTTCAAGAACATCATACTAGATTTTTGGTGCAAGGGCCAACCGGATCGTCGATGTTGCACGTAACTTCATGTCTCCCCACTTTTTATCATCAACTTCAGTAGGCTTCTTCTCTCCGAGAGTCGCATATAACCTTCGTTGCATTAACAGATCTTTCACTGTGCTTTACCACAAGGTAAAATTATTTCTTCTATGAAACAATTCAATCTCAAATCCTCCAACCTTCTCCATCATGAACCTTAGCTCTTGATACCACTTGTTAGGGGGAATACATACAAATATAAAATCAAACAAATAATACAAATACACACACTCAATATATGATGCGGAAAAACCCACGTCCCAAATTGTATTATTAATCAAAACAATTATCAATAATACAATCAATCTCACCAAACGGTATTCACTCAAGCGATACTTAAGTCAAACAATACTCAAGCATACATCAAAACAATAACATGACTATGTATATATAGCCATCACAAACTTAGCCAACAAGACATACCTAATCTGATTACAATAATAATTGTCTACCCATACAATTATTACCCATTCCCATTATAATAATAATTGTCAACACATACAATTATTATCCAACTCAATTATGATAATAATTGTCTACCCATACAATTATTACCCAATTCAATTATGTTTTCTATCACCAAGACCATACTACCTATTGGGTTTAACCCCAACATGATATACATAATTACCATTGATTGAATACTTCTAACTATTGGCCATAAAGGATTTTATGAGTATTTTTATTTATCATTCACTTCGTAATGTATTGAAACTTCATAAATCTTTAATGCATTCATTGTAAGTCTTTTATGTGTATACTTTTCAATTTTTATAATTCTGTTTCTAATGTAATGCTATTAGAAGAATGACTTTTATGTGTTTACGTTTTAGAAGTGTCGAGAAGAGACGAGAAGAGAGACGTGTGATCAAAAGAGAGACAGAGCATAATGAGGGAAGAGGTGGGCTCGGCCCACTAGATTTAGTAGTTTTAAAATAGAATTACAACTAGTTGTAAGATCTTAAACAAGTTTAGCCCAAAGAAAAGTCGGTATTTTTATTACTTAATGATTGAGTAATGAATTACAACTAGTTGTAAGACCTTAAACAAGTTCGGAAAATTCGGTGTGTTATACTTAATAGTCGGTATTGTCCAGTTGTGCGATAGTTTGACTTTACAATTAATTCATAACATATAACTATTAAGTATCACATCATGTAATGTTTCATAATTTATTTCATTTTTTTTATATCACAAGTTATTCAGTATAATATTTATATTTTGATTTTTTTATCTAGAATAATTTTCTTTGAGTTTTGATATTTTCACTGTGAAACATATCTTAGCATTTTTTTAACATTTGTGAATAATTATCTTATATTTGCTTAATATTTAATTTTAAACCTTTTAGTGTATGAAAATTAAATAGTAAAAAAATTAAATTGAAGGAGAAAATCACAATAGTAACAAAAGCACCAAATATAAACAAGATCTGGTAGTCACTATTGTGGTAGTCACTATTGTGAGTCGCTTGTATTTTTTGCACATAAAATATTACAGAAAACTATTTACAAAAAAGAAATATACAATGCACGTTATTTTAAATTAAAATGGAAATCTAGAGGCTACAAACGTGACTAATAAGAACAAAATAAATTAATAAAAATGATGTATGCGTGAGTGTTCTAAAATTCGAAAATCGACACTATTCAATAAATTTACCTTTAAGTGATTAATCGGGTAATCGGTGATTAATCAGATTAATTAATCAGAAGTAATTTAATTAATTAAATAATAAAATATAATTATATTTAAATTTCATTAAATTTTCATAAAATTTACAAAAATAAAATCACATATCATTAATTCATATTTGATATTTAGTGTATACATTTTACAGTTAATTTATACATAATAATTAATACTCACTACTTAGTAGTTAGAAAGTTGGTAATACTATATATAAATTAGATATGAATTTTTAATCCACTAAAATTATTTACAAATTAAGTACATGAGATTTTGAAATGAATGAATCGATCGAGTAATTTTTCGGGAAATAAGAGTAATTTAATTAAAGAAACTTATTTCAATTTTTAGAGATTATGATTTAGGGGCATATGATAGTTATTATAAATTAATATATTATTATTAAATATTATTTTATATTTCAATTTTTTAAAAAAATATTTTTTTAATTAATTTTCACCCTTTGACCGAAAATGATCGATTTTTGACCAAATCGGCAGACTTTGATTGATTTTTTTCAAAAACGCACTTTGATCCATTTTTCGATTAATCGAGACAGGACCGTTCGAACTCCGATAAGTCGAATGATTATTTCGTTAATCGATCGATTTTTAGAACACTGTATATGTGTAAAAATTGGACCAGTTCAATTCGCGGTGGTTCGAAAGTCAAACTTAGTATACGTGCGTTGATTCTTTTATATTTTCATTCCTTCCTTCAAATGCTAATATCAATGTTGTCAAAATTATTATGTTAAAAAAGTATCTTTGGTTTTAAAATTAGAATAAAATGCAATTAATGTAAGATTATATGGTGCTTTCTATTGTTCTTTATATAAAAGTGTTATTCATAGAGTAATGACTTATATATAGTTCAATAATATTTTAACATCTCATATCATTTACAATAAAATTGTTCAAAATTTCTATAATGGCAATTTTACAACTAATGTATACCAATTTACTATTTCTTTTGGACTGATTTATGGTAGGTTAATGCTTGTCGGTTTTGGTATGCATTCGATTGTACGTTTGGATGTTAGAAATTTTTTAAAATCGTTGTTGAAGAGAATTGAACTTAGGTATATACACTAACTTGTACATCTTCTACCAACAAACCATTCACTAAATTTGTGTACGACATCTTTACGCAAGGGACATCCTAATCTTCTTTGTATCTTTCATTTTAGGATAAGAAGGTTGGTTGTACTGACCCATAATGAATTGAGGACATAGAGAGTTTAAGTGGGGGAGTTTGTAATACTTATCGAGGATATTGATACACTTTGTTCAACATATAAAGCAAGAGTACTACTAAGTATACTAACAAATCATGATCTCATGGAGCCTCTGGTGGTGTTTTGGACTTCCCAAGTTGGTTACAATTTTGGTCAATGTACTTCGGCTTATTTCAGATTTGGAAGTGGGAATTGACATAGTTTTAACTCAGGAGTTGACCCGATCTTAAAAAAAAGCTCAGGATTTAGCATGGGTTGTCACATATGGTATTAGAGTCAACTCTTTAAAGTTTGATACTTCAAGTGCCCGAATAGACAGAGGTTCGGAGGTAGGGACGCGAATTCAAATGAAGTTTGATCATTAAACTATGGCTAGTTGTTCAAGACTGACAAGGACGTCAGATTTTAAGTTGCTGAGTTTGTAACACCACAATCTCACATCTCAAAATATTGAGTCACTTTGTTCACTATATAAAGTAAGAGTAATATGATTAAGTGCCTAAAAATATTATGATGTTTTGGGTGTATGTGGTGAACTTGTGAATTATCCAAGTTAGCTACATTCGGAACAATAAAATTCAACTAATTTCATATTTAAAATTGGGATATGTCCGATTTTAGAAAAAGCCTCAAATTTTGAGATGAGTTGTCATAAAAATATATTATCTAAATACTTATTTGTTTTCCCTTTTTTCTTAATAGCAATATTTTTTTCTTATTGTCATGTTTGATATGTTAGGGGGAACACACACAAGTATAGAACCAAACAAACAATGCAAAACACACACTCAATATATGATGCGGAAAAACCCACATCCCAACTTGTATTATTAATCAAAACAATTATCAATAATACAATCAATCTCACCAAACGGTATTCACTCAAGCGATACTTAAGTCAAACAATACTCAAGCATACATCAAAACAATAACATGACTATGTATATATAGCCATCACAAACTTAGCCAACAAGACATACCTAATCTGATTACAATAATAATTGTCTACCCATACAATTATTACCCATTCCCATTATAATAATAATTGTCAACACATACAATTATTACCCAACTCAATTATGATAATAATTGTCTACCCATACAATTATTACCCAATTCAATTATGTTTTCTATCACCAAGACCATACTACCTATTGGGTTTAACCCCAACAATCCTCCCCTTCAACCCAATATGATTTCATGCACAACCGAATTAATGGTCACCATCAAGCCATCGACGTCGATCGCCCAATACCTCCCCTCGAACAATAACCCCTCCTTCTAGTACAAAAAGATTTATCTTATCTTTTCGTCCTTTGAGTATCTCTAAATCTCCTTTAGTGACTTTCAACATACTGTTCTTCATCATAACAGTATATCCCAAATCAACTAATTTACCCAACGAAATCAGATTTCGATTTAACTCCGGTATGTATCTTACTTGAGTTAACTTCTGAACACGACCGTTGTGACGTTTCATTGTTACCTCACCAATGCCAGCAACCTTTACCATTTTACCGTTCGGTAAAGTTACAATCTTTCCCTCACACTTTTTATAGGACGAGAACCACTCCCTCCTACCACATATGTGATGAGAACATCCCGAGTCAAGCACCCATTCTTCTTTTGATCCCTTCTCTTCTTGAACCAAAAGAACATCTTCATCAGCTTCTACAAGCGAAACACTACCCCCTCGATTTTTCTTCAACTTTCTCAAGTCTTCTCTTGCCTTTGGACACATAAATTGTATATGACCCAATTCCTCACAATAAAAACACCTGATATTAGGGTTATATTTCTTAGCATACTTCTTTTCCGTGTCACGCGCACGTACCACAAATGCACTTCCATCAGATATGTCACTCGATTCTTATTTCATCAATCTTTTGGCCTCCATAAGAACAACAATAATCTCATCCAAATCTAACTTCGTTTTCCCAACCAATAAAGAAGTCATCACAGTATTATACTTCTTCGGTAGAGACACTAGTAGTAGAACAGCTTTGTCCTCATCCTTTAATTTTTCATCCAAATTATTTAGCTGGTTGATTAAGCCATTAAAATGATTCAGATGATCTCTTAAATCTCCGTCTTCTTCCATCTTGAGCCCAAACAAATCTTTCTTGAGAAACAGCTTGTTGGCCAAAGACTTTGAGTGATAAGTCTTCGTTAACTTCTCCCACAAATTCTTGGGATTGTCCTCTTCAAGAACATCATACTTGATTTCCGATGCAAGGGCCAACCGGATCGTTGACGTCGCACGTAACTTCATGTCTCCCCACTTTGTATATCAACTTCAGTAGGCTTCTTCCCTCCGAGAGTCGCATATAACCCTCGTTGAATTAACAGATCTTTTACCGTACTTTGCCACAAGGTAAAATTGTTTCTTCCATTAAACAATTCAATTTCAAATCCCCCAACCTTCTCCATCATGAACCTTGGCTCTTGATACCAATTGTTAGGGGGAACACACACAAGTATAGAACCAAACAAACAATGCAAAACACACACTCAATATATGATGCAGAAAAACCCACGTCCCAACTTGTATTATTAATCAAAACAATTATCAATAATAGAATCAATCTCACCAAACGGTATTCACTCAAGCGATACTTAAGTCAAACAATACTCAAGCATACATCAAAACAATAACATGACTATGTATATATAGCCATCACAAACTTAGCCAACAAGACATACCTAATCTGATTATAATAATAATTATCTACCCATACAATTATTACCCATTCCCATTATAATAATAATTGTCAACACATACAATTATTACCCAACTCAATTATGATAATAATTGTCTATCCATACAATTATTACTCAATTCAATTATGTTTTCTATCACCAAGACCATACTACCTATTGGGTTTAACCCCAACATGATATACATAATTACCATTGATTGAATACTTCTAACTATTGGCCATAAAGGATTTTATGAGTATTTTTATTTATCATTCACTTCGTAATGTATTGAAACTTCATAAATCTTTAATGCATTCATTGTAAGTATTTTTATAATTCTGTTTCTAATGTAATGCTATTAGAAGAATGATTTTTTATGTGTTTACGTTTTAAAGAGATCTACCATTCTCTTGTCGAATGTCTTGTAAGTATTTTTAATGTATTATTTCTTTGATAATAAGTCATTTTTTTATCAAATATTTATATTTTTTTATGAGAATAGATTTATAATTTATTACCTTAACAATAAAAGATTTCAATGAAATAAAAACTCGAATATTTAGTATTTTGTAGTTACACATATGGTTGAAAAATAAATATTTACTATGTTTAAGTTCATTTCTAACCCCTTAGAAAAGTTTAATGTGTCTGTCAATAGTACAATCATTTTTGGCATACTCCAGCTAGTGAGATCTCGAATATGATTTGATCCCAAATGCTTCTCTTTTTTTAAGAGAAAAATTACATTTTTTTCTGAAGAAGTCATTAGAGTTCTTGTTTTAACTGGTACCAAATTATATTCATATTTTTTTACATCCATGTTAGTTTACCATTTGAAGCTAGAAAACTGACCACTTTATCCTCCCAACAGGCTGGAGTGATTAAAAAGAAGAGGAATAATGCACTCTTGACTGTAATTGCTGAGAGTGGTGAGGAAACAAAACTTAAGTCTAACCTGGTCAAGAAGACAAAAAAAATGAGCTGACCACTCATGGAGCTACCTCTGCATCCTCCCAAAAAGATGCAGTTGTAAAAGAGGGCAATAAACAGACTATAGGGTCACATTCTCAACAAGGTGTCTCTATTGAACAAAGCACCCTCCCTAGTGCAATCTGTACAGAGTCTGCACCCCAACTTGAGAACTCTCAAGTTGACGAAAGAAGAAATATGGTTGGCACTAACACTGAGAGCACATCAATTGAAAATCCCTCATCCATTCAGGGGGAGCCGCCAAAAATCAATTCTACTCTCTCTACTCTTATATCTCAAATTTCTTCTACATAAAATCAAGGGCTTGAATCAAGCTCTAAAGTCCTGCCAAAATCAAGTGACACAGTTCAAGAAACTGTGCTCACCAACCAGGAACCACATTTAGTTGGTTAGAGGCTACAAGCTAGGGTAGACCTTGATGATACCAACACAAACACAGGGGTTTCATCAGTTTTGATTGAAGACCCTGTGGCTGTTACTCAAGCACCTTCATGTGCCAAACTATCTTCACAGATTGACAAGTTTGAGGGTAGTAATCTTGAGGGGATCTATATAAATCCTCTCCAATTCAATTGGAGGTTCCTCAAGTAGGGACAAATCCCCTCAAAATCCTAGCTGAACTTGCACTGTCAATTAAAGCTGGGAGTAAAATTTCTAATGATCCTACTATTGGGGAGGCAAGTATGGCACATTCAAGTGACAATTTTTTTACAAGAAGAACAAGGGTTTGACACCCTGGTACATGACCCCTCCAATTCAAATGTAGGCTCCCATTATTGGTGAACAACACATTGTCATAACCACAGTTCTGACTGTGAGTAAAATTGTGACTTCTGTCACAAGTGATATTTCTACCTCAATACCCTCTACCTCAAATACATCTCACCAAACACCCATTCCAAACACCTCAAACACAAATGAACTACCTTCTACCTCAAACTCCAATCCTCAACCTTCACACCTCCTAGCTCAATGGCTGCAAGATGCTCAAACTCAACCGACAGCTGTTAATGATCTTTTGGTTGAGAAATTTGCAGGCCTATCCAATATCAACCAACAACTCCTCACGACAGATTTGTCAAACCAAGACTATCAAGCAATTTTACTTTCTTACAAGGAGGATGTTTAAGAGTAACAGGAGAAAATTGCAGATGAAGCAGATGGTAATGTGGATGCATGGCTCTCAAAGGACTTTACTACAACTATGGAGGAGGCCTTAAAAAAATTTTAGAGAAGAATATATGACCATTTTGGGTAGCAATGATAAGGTCCTCACTCCCCAAGAAGTATATGATGTTGTGACAGAGGTGTACAAAGCTCAATTAAAGGCCTTTTATCATATTGGAAGAGCTATAGAAAACATTCTGGTCAAGAATCAAGCTGTAGTAAAGAAATTGGTGAATGACAGGATTGATGAGCTGATGCCAACATTTCAAGACATTAAGACCAAGTTCAACAAGTTTTCAGACAGACCTTAAGCCCTCTCCCTAACTCTAGTGGAAGAAAATATGTCTAAGCTGAGAGAGTCTTTCAAAGCTCTGCATAAGGTGCTCCGGAAACAAATCACTCAAAATAATGACTCAAAGGTCAAGCTGAATCAACTTTACAAAGCTAGATTTGAACCTTCAACCTTGGTAATAGAGGAGTTCAAGAATGTTGTGCAAAATTTTTTTTGGTACTTTGGCAGCATCAAGCTCACAACAACCTATGTCTACATCAACCAACCTACAAATCCAAATCTTGCAATCTCAAATCTCAACTCTATAGTCTTCAAATGCCTCTTTGTCAGCTCAAGTCTCCCCATTGAAATATTTGGTGCACAGTCAATAGCAGGATATAAAGTCCCTAGTAGACTCCCACAAACACCTCTAAATGCAAAATTATGTATCTTTGAGAGCTATTATGGGAGCTTTAAACATTCATCTTCCAGAATTGCCGGATGCAAGTAGACCTGAACTTCCTAGTCCTCTAATCTTGCCTGCTACCAAGACTAAGAGGGAGATAGAAGCTAGACTACTAAAATCATCCAGCCGAGCCACAATTCAACAAAGTCAAGATGATGTTGGGGTAGAAAGACTATAGAAAGCAGCCGAGGGACCCTGTTTGGACAAAGAATTTGATGAATTGCTAATGGATCTCAGAGTTTCTCTAACCAATAACTTCTTCACCCATAAAAAGGCTTTGGACAGAAATATCAATTTTCTAAGGGTGATAATGGTGATAAAGGAAACTTCAAAGAGAAGAGGATTATTGCAAATATAAATGACTCAAGTGTGGATAGATGTATGCAGGTGTCGCTCACTTATCTCCAATCTAGAAGAGCATCTGAGCTGGACATCCTAATCAACAAGGTTAATAGGGTGATTCCAGTGGACACTCTCTTGCTAAATGAACTCAAGAAGGCTCAAGTAGCTGCTTTTCCAGAAGCATATCTTTGACCTAGCAAGGGAGTGACCTACATCTGTTCATCAACCAAAAGGTCCAAATATTTCATAATTTCAAAGCACTGTGTAATGGGGAACTTGAGGCTGATAATGACCCTAGAGAATGAATTGAAAACTAAGAAGATCAAGAATCTAGAAGATGACGAAATGATCAAGATATTGGGGAGATATTTGATGAATGCTGACACCATATTGCCTAAAACTCAAATTAACACTAAAGATGATTTGGATGATGATGAGAAGAAGAAAGATGAGCAAAAATCTTCTGGCTCAAATCTAAGTCAGTCTTCTAAAGCAACTGACAACAAGGTGTATGGGAAGAAAAGGGGAAATAAAGAAAAGAAAGATGATGGAAAGAAAAAGAGGAAAGATGGAGAAGAGGAAACAAAGAAGCAAATTGTCCAAGAAATGAAAGTTTCATAAATCTAATCAACTCAGACCTCCAATCCAAGCCAAACAAACACTCAACCAATTCAACCTTAAAAACCTAAATTCCTGTACAAACAAACTGCAAGCTCCTTAATCAAAATATCAATCAGAACCATTTATGTCACTTTAAAGAAAATCTCAAATCTACCTTCATTCAAGCCTCCAATCAAAACTCACTTCAAGACTGTTGGGAGAAAACCAAAGAAAATGCAAGCTGATGTTGGTGTCATCTGGAACTGATTTAACCAAGATAATTTCCTACCTCTAAACATGAGCATAACAAATGATGACTATTTCCAACAACTATCTGAAGAAATAGTCAAAGTTTGGGTTGTCTCTTTGGTAGAAGTCAGAATCTACTATTTGGATGGCTCCTTCATTATGCTTAGCAGGGAAGTAATGAAAATATTTGCAACCACATAATTGAAGAGGGTGATTAGCTTAATGAAAGACAAGGATACAAGTACAAGAATATGGAAGGTTGTGATGTCTGAGAGGCTGAGAGAAAGGAATGAAAGGCATGTAAGAATGAAGGCTGAGAGGGAGGAAACAGAAATGCATTACACCAAGGAGATGGAAATGTTTGAACAAAGATCAAATGAGCTCAAGGCAACGGGGATGAGTAGAATATCAAATGATGGACATTTTTCTGAATATTACAGTTGGCAGATTTTCATTATTTAGAGTTAACTACCTCAACAATTACTCAATAGAAGAATGGCTCAAACTGGTGGAAGCCTGGAGAGGGACAGAAATAATTGAATAACTTCACGTGCTAGTAAATCTAAAGGACCTCATTAGGAAAGAAGCTGGTTATGAAAAATTCACTTGATGGCTGTCATTGTTGAACTTATGTAACTACTCAATGTATAAAAGTTTGTATTTGTCAATCTGTCAATTTTTATATATTTGATTTTAGCTTGGGGTTAGTCTTGTGATCAGACATGAATTTGTGATAAGCAATCTTCTCATAAATTGGGGGAGATTGTTGTGCAAGACATGCGTGTATAATAACAAGACTAAGTCACATTGACAACCCTAAGAATAAGTTGTATGGTAATCTATATTTGTATTCTGTATTATATTTATTGAGCCTATAAAAATGGCTAGAAGATTAGACTGGGGGATTTTTATGTGAACAGATTCAAACTAAGGAATAAACTCTGGAAGAAGATCAAGCCATGATCATGCTACAGAGAAAAGATGTAGAAGCTTGGAGTTAAATAAAGTTGTACTATGAAAAATATTCTAAGTAAAGATATCGACAAGTCACATATCAAGTTATATCGAGAAGTCATTCGAGAAGTCCAAAATGACTTGTAGAGAAGTCCAAAATGGCTTATAGAGAAGTCTCAGAAATATCGACAAGTCAAATGAAGATGTAGAGAACTAAAGATATCGACAAGTCATTTCTACATGTAGAGATCTCAGAGATATCAATAAGTTAAATGAAGATGTGAAGAATTGGAGATATCGACAAGTCATTTTCTCATATAGAGATCTCTGAGATATCGATAAGTCAAATTATGTATATAGAGATCTCAGAGATATCGACAAGTCACTACATGTAGACATCTCAGACATATCGACAAGTCATTTCACATTCAAGGATTTAGAGACCTTGACAAGTCAAGTATACGTATAGAGAACTCAGAGATCTCGATAAGTCATTATGCTTATCAAGATGTCACTTCTCTATAGGACAAATTGGAGATCTCGACATACTTCTCAAATACAGAATGCAGACAAGTTCAAGATTCAAAATTATCAGCCAACAAACAATTCATTCACTAAATTGGAAAGTCTACAAAGCAGCTTGAAGAATATAAGATCAAGAGCCAAGATTAACTGGACAAGGGGTGGTCACAGGCCTGCAAGATTTTGCACAAATTTGCTAAGATGGAAATTAAAATCGAAATAGGTTGCTTTAAAAATGGTTTAGTACATTTTAGTGCAAGTTTTTTAAACCCGTACTGTTAGTCTATAAAGCATGCACGGGTCCTTAGTTCCGATGTAACAAACAGATCTAGATTTTCTTGTACGCTCTCAAGATAGAAGCTGAGTTCCTATTTTCTTAAGAACACATATTTTATAGCAAGACACACTTAATTAATACAATTAAGTGATTTTTTGATATTGTGTGTTTGTGTTATTTATACTTACTTTAATATCTTTATAAATTACTAACTACTTTGTTCATCAAAATCCAAACAAGTTTTAAAAGACAAAATTATTCAAGAAATACACCCACCCCCTCCTCTGTGTTATATTCTTAGCATTTAATATCTAACACCTGTGATGGGCTTTTTGTATACCCAAGTTGGCTGTATTTAGGCTAGTAGGCTTTGACTTATTTCGGACTCGTAATTAGGACTTGACCCGATTTTCGAAAAAGACTCGGGATTTAACCCGAATTATCACACTAACTATCATGAACAAAGCAGCTCGTTACTAACCTTATTCTAGTATTACCTCACCGACCTTAAGACATAAGGTGACATTGTTGAGTATACAACAACGAAAGCAAAACCGAAAGCGAATAAACAGGAACAAGAAAATAAATGACAATCACACAAGACAAAGATTTACGTGGATCGGAAATTCCTACTCCACAAGCTGAAATAATTTTGTATTGATCTCTCACAATTTGTTGTGTTATGATTTTACAATTACATGAGTAATGCTCTCTATAAACTAGCCTTCAGAAAATGGCTAAGCTCACAATCTTACTAATTTCATTTTATATTAAACTCTACCTTGCTTAGAATCTATATAAATCATTATCAGGCATACTTCTGAAAACTCGCATATATCTTCGATCGCCATCGTGTACAGATGATATTATGTAAATAAACTACTCTAAAACACCATCAAGGGCTGATTCATGTAGGGATTAATGGGGATACATGCCCCACGGAAACAAAAAATTAGCGGTTTTCATTAAAAATATTAAGATATAAATATGCATATTTTATAAAGTGCTTGCATTAAAAAAGGTTAAGTGCCCCTATAATACTAGTATTCTTTCATAATTTGAGTCATATTTAATTTTATTTATAATTATATGATCATAAGTTAGAGATTAAATGCTTGAAATATTAATTTTTAGCACTATAAGTAAAAAAATGGAAAAGTCAAATAAAAAAGACAAAAAAAATTGAATTTGGACCATGAACTCACAACATACTCACTTAAGTACATGGTGAGAAGTCAGACTCTGGATCCGCCATTGAATACCATGCTAATAATTATTAATAATGATCATGCCAACTTAGGAAAAATGAAGCGAAATAACACATGTAAACACATATCTTGGGAAAACACACCCCGTAGCAACTAATTGTATCCCAATTTTTCTCTCAAAACCCTAATGAGAGTCGGCTGTTATTCATAACTATCATCCATCCTTCACCATCCCCTCCTTACATCAAATTTACATCCGTCCCATCCATCCTTCATCCTGTTTCCTACATTTCTAAATTTTTAATTTCTATTATAATAGTTTTCAATAAAATCGAGATTTAAATCCTTTTGGGTATGATCTTGTTACCGTACCCATTTTTTTGGATTGTTGATTGTCCCCAATCTTTGGGTGTATGTCTTGTTGCGTTTTTGATTCGTCGTCATGTTGCATTTAAGAATGATTTCTACGGTGTATTGTAAGATCTGGGCAACCCGCTTCAAATCTGGAATTGTGATACTTATCGCGAGAGCTCACCTCGCACAACAAAGGGCATCTGTACCCCCAACCTCAGTTGGTGTAACCAACTGATGGATATGAACACTGGTCTATCATCGATTTTTTATATATGCAGGTCAATTGTGATTCTACTATTTTCAGTGATAGTGGTGTCGACTTTTTTATGTGCGCATGTCAATTGTGATTCTACTATTTTCAGTGATAGTGGTGTCGACTGGATTACTCGAGAAACTTTTGTAATCATTTTAATTATCAAGAATATTTATATTCTTTATGTTAAGCAATCTGAAAACAAAACGGCTATTTATTTAGCTCAGTTTTTGTTTCACAATCAGGTTGTAGTTGTCAGTTTGGGGGTTTGTCCCGACTGTATTCTTATATTTTAAGTTCAATAAAATCTTATTATTCGTCAAAAAAAATATATCTTAGATTGCAGTTGAGTATTTTACTTACCTCGTTTCCAACTTTTAAAATTTTATGTGTTCCCTCGTCTTTCTTAACATTCATTTTGGAATGTTATTCGCTTGGTATCACTCTTTCAAAGTGCCTATAATTACACAAAATTTTAATAGATGTAATTCTATTTTACGACTTTTCTAGCGATAAGTTAAAAAATTTATATCGAGTAATGTAATGCCATGTCTACTGAAACTAGTACTAACCAAATCACACTAAAATAAAAATAACTATAAACTTATTATACTTTCAAAGTTTGTATATAAATATTGGACTATTATTTAGTAGAGCCTTGATAATTATAGAAAAAACTTATCAGACATGACTTGCCACACAAACATGTTTAAGAATTACTCTTTCCGGACTTTTTTCAAACACCTAGTATGCATTACTAACTTTTATTTACAATAAACGTTCCGAAGATAAATGGAGTATCCTGTTAATTATAAATCAGAGAAAGGATGATAATAGAAGACCCCGCAAGTGTACAGTGTAGTGCATTCGACTTCGTTAGCTTGTCGATATTCATTCTTATTCGTCGTATATCTATTTGTGTATTTTTAGGTAATGGTAAATATAAAAAGGTTAGGACTTGTTTCATTGGATTCCTTGGAGTAAAATATAGTTTAAATTATTGCAAAACGTATTATTTTGAATATATTCTATAAATATCACAATTTTATTGAAAATCTTGTAGATTGCATAAATTTTATAAGTAGAACGTTGCAAAATATATTATTTTACATAACGTGCTTAGTTTACAGAATATAATGTTCATGTTGCAGCAGAACATACATTTATACTTGTAAATATATGAGATTTGCATGATTTTATTCAGGGTCGGCCCTATGTATTTGGGTGCCATAGGCGGGATTCAAAAATGGTGCCCCATATTCATAACCAAAAAATCATAATAAGATACATTCATTGTATAAAAGAAAACTTACTTGAATCTAAAGTAGCAAGTGAATATAATGAATTTCTTGAACGCTAAATATCCAAGTTTTCAACCTCCTGTAATAATCTCCTGCAAGCCATTGATGTAGTATCATGAATATAGAACAGTTATCATTACTAGTACACAACAATGTCAAAATAAAGTTATAAAACTGAGTTTACCTTTATTGATTTTGAAACTTTTTCTAGGGTTTTGAGATGTGAATCTCTCTATGATTTTGCTATAATCTAGAGAACTTGCCAGCTCACTTTCAATAGACAATAAAGCCAATCCATTAAGTCTATCTTGAGACATCGAAGAGCGGAGATAAGATTTGATCAGTTTCAATCTAGAAAATGTCATTTCCGCCTCTACCACTATAACAGGAATGGTCACAACGATTTTATAAGCTATCCAAGCATTTGGATAATTTATTTTTCTTGAACTAGAACTTAAATAATTAAGCACATCTATTGCCTTTGTTATCTCATCGGGTATTACCATTCGAAGCACTAGTAACTCGTTAAACAACTCTGCGCCAACAATATCATATCGCATATCATGTCTAAGAAATCCCTCAAGCTTCATGCAACAAGATTTTAACCCCTCATCATCACCAGATAAATGCTTCTTCAGGTTAAATAAAACCCAAATTTTTCCTTATAATCTTGAAACTGTTTTAAACCGTTCTTTGAGTTTGAAAAGCACCTTGATCAACAATATACAAGAAATAATACCTTCTGAATTTTTGTTCAGCACCTCAAGTTCTGATCATCATCAGCTGCAGTAACCTCAAGATCATCAAAATGAACAAGCCTACGAATTTTTCGCTTTTCAGGAAACACAGGCTCCACATCCAACTCCAAAGCTCCAAATCTAACTCTTTTGCCTCCTTCTTACAAGAGTCATAACCAGTTTCTCTAAACTCATTAAAAAAATTTATAAGTTCTTCCAATCTTGACAATGCAATATCAATATCTTCAAGTTGTAAGAACTTACTAACTACATTAATGAATAAAATAAAATAAATAATATAAAAATAAAAAAAATAATATAAAAAATAAATGCACCTATATACATATGTTATTGAAATATTTTGGTGCCCCTATGCGCGGTGGTGCCCTAGGCGGCCGCCTTGGTCGCCTTACCCAAGGGTCGGCCCTGATTTTATTGTAGTGATATTTTTGAAACATGTTTTGCAAGATAACACGTTTTAAAAGGTATTTTATTTGCAGAACATAGATGCACTCCGATGACTACAATTAAAAGGTGGACTACATAGAACTTTACTGAATATATTCAATAAAAATTGAAAACTAAATTATATGTTGAAATTTATTTTTAAGTGATATTGTGCAAAGTTTTTCTTTACCATGTTTGGATATTTTTCAAATTAAATCAGTCGTAAATATTTATATAATTAAAAAGAAATACTAAATAATTATTTTTTAATATTAATATACTACTTATCACATATAGTATCCTAAGGGCACTAAAATTTGATACATTTTAATTAGTCCTCTAATTATAAATATTGAATATCCTCTTGCATTTACAATAATTTATAACAGGGACTGATTAATAATCAAAGTTCTTTGTATAATAATATTAGCGTCAACATAAATACTTAGTACAAATATGGAGGTGAAACTAGTGCGAAAATATTATAAATAATAATTTTGTCATAGTTATAGAATTTTTACATATAGTGAAAGTGTAATAAATTCACTTCTCCACTATAAAATTCATAGAATAACAGGAATGGTGATCTCCATGTTGTTGATGTCAAGTGCGTATAAATGAAACTGGGACTTTTCAAATAAAAAACTTAACAAATAACCAGTGTTTTATTGTGTCAAAATATAGCTAGTATTTTAAATCCTACAATTTGATCTATCGCAAAAAAATCCTAAAATTTGAAAAATGTAATCCTACATTTTAAGATTTGAGTGTTAATCAAATTTAAAACAACTAAATTAAATTTTTTGTAACAATGATAGAAAGAAAAAAGAACATAATTTTTTATCTTTAAAATTTACATAGTGATACATACAAATTATAAAATAGTTTAAACCTTTACTAAACAAAAACTGTATTTCTCTTCTTTATATAAAAGGGATTTTCATTAACTTATGTAAATATGTTTTTAATAATTGTCATATTATTAGTTAAACTATGAGGGTGTATTCAACTGGGATCTTAAAAGATTTTTTGGATTTTGAAAATCTCAGGGTATTCAATTGGATTCTAAAAAATCTTTTAAAATCTGATGGTATTCAATAGAGATTGAAAAAAATTCTTTTAAAATCAGGGGTATTCAATTTAGATTTTAAAAAGTCCATTAAAATCTTGTGGTATTCAACTTGGATTTTATAAAATCCATTAAAATCTGGAATTGTATTCAAAATCCATAGATTTTTTGTATTTTATAAAATTGTGGATTTTAATGGATTTGCTAGTGTATTTTATGATTTCATAAATCTTAGCAAAATCCAAGAGATTTTGATGGATTTGTAGAAATCACTGCTCAAATCAGCAAGACTCTACGAGATTTATTTAACAACTCCGCTAAAATCCGCGCACAATTAAAATCAGCCAAAATCAGCGACAATCATTCTAAATCAATGAATTATTATAAATCCTCTAAAATCTGAATTGAATACACCCCCTTATGTTTCAAATTAGGTTAAGTACTATTAATTACATAAGAAATTAATTTAGCTGAGAATTTTAGTTAGCTGACAATTGAACTATTTAACAAATAAAAATGATGTACATTAAGTTATTATTTTAATAATTGGAGAAGGTAATATTATTTTAACACTTGAAGAATTAAGATTGCTATATTTGACTTACATTCTGAAATGAAAAAAAAATCAGATTGTATTGAATTTGCTTAACAATTTGCACTAATAAACTATACCAATACAAATATTACATTTAGCACAAAAAAACAAGTATCACATTATTTACATAAGCGCCGGATATTCGCATTATTTCCCTATATATTACTCCATAATTCAATTTATTCTTCTTCTTCTCTGGTTGATTTTCGAATTCAAAATTTCATGTAGCTTGCTCAAGTTGGGCAAACCAAAGTCAGCAATTTTTAAGTTCCATCTGTTGTCAACCAGAAGATTTGAACCTGCGAGAGGAAGTCGAAATTATTTAGAAAAAAAATAAAAATAAATTTTAAAAAGGTAGAAGAAAAAGCTCGGAACCTTTAATATCTCGATGCAGAATCCCTGACGGTGACAGTAGTCAAGTCCATAAAATAGTTGCTTCATGTAAGACCTGCAAAAGCTTGAGTTCTATTATACATATATAAAGTTGGAAATATTACTCTTGCATCTCAAATATAGAGTACTCGTTTTTAATTTTTAAAAATTAAATATAACATTAAACACTAAAATAATTTTTACTAGTATATACAAGTATATTTTGTGAAATATTAGGACATCACCACTCCACGCTATTTAAAGTCATTGTATCATTTAAATAATTATTGAAAGAATATTACCTGGTAAGTACACACGGTCAACTGGAGTGGAGGAGCCAACTCAAAATTTTTTGGAGCATTTTCTTCATTGTTTGCTGCAACAACCATGTGAAGAGAAGTTTAATATAAATTATGATTCAATTTGATATTATTTTGTTTTATAAAATTTATATAACGATCTTTTTTCATTATAAATTTGATACGTTCATTTCGGAAAGAAACATAAAATGTATTTTTCTGAAATATTGGTGCAACAATTGATCTACCAATCGATCTTTTCAGATCGAACATTTGTCGATGTAGTTCTTAATGCAAAAAACTCGAAATCTAAAATTTTGATTTTATATTAAATTAGATAAAACTTAACCATGTATACAATTTTTAATAAAATATATCCTTATGTATAAAAAGACGTATATAATGTAATAGTGTTCAAAATTAATTAGTCAAATACTTACTGATTTGATGATACTTGATCTTTTGTGGGCATGACATGGAAGAAAATCTTGCAAATAAGGTAGATCTTGTAAGATAAGGTAGATCAGGTGAAAAAATCAAGTAAAAATTATAACCAACACTTTGATTAGAAATTGTGTTTTATATTGGTTGCGGTGGTCGCTCTTGAGGATGTATTGAATTAACGGAGAGTCGCGAAATATAATGATATTACAAGAATTATACTAATTTCTGGTCTCGTTAGTTGTAAGCGATATGTATGCTCAACATAGAGATGCTAAGATGAGTTTAATGGAGGAAAAATAGAAAAAAGACAGAATGATATGGATGATGATATCGAATATGAATGTGTAGAATAATAGATGAGAGATGGATGTGAAGAGTGATAGACGGGAGAAGTGGTAAATTTATAGAGGTTATAGCGATGCGAAAATTTAGAAGTTTCTAGAAGAGACGTTAGGAGATGCGTGTGATTAGAACATGGATGGGCCATAACGACGGAAGAGGTGTACGCAGCCCAATAAATTTTCTAGTTCTAAATAGAATTACAACTATTTGTAGGATCTTAAACAAGTTTAGCCCAAAGGTAATCTTCTCTTATGTCTCTTATATAAAATATAAAACTCCAATATAATTTATAAGCCTAACTCCATAGCAAATTAATCTTACCAGATTGATTTATGAGTCAATTATTAGTTCTGAATCTAACTCTTGAGCCAATTTATTATCTTCCGAACATAGAACATAATTAGAGGTATGTATAAAAATATTGATGATGAAGTGATTTGAACACATGTCATATGAAATTCAATTCACCATCATAACCAACTAAGTTATGAAATCATTTAACCTTATATTGAAATTCATTAACAAGGTATATAAATATTCTTTATTTATAATATCTTACATATAAATGTAAAATAATAAATTTACTTGTGTTTTTAAAGTTTTAAAAATAATTTTATTTGTAAAGTTTAACCTGAGACTTTTACATACACACCTTATCTGAAATAATGCACTTATTATGTGTGCATTGTGTCGTGAGCCATTCACTTCATCTGAAATGATAAATATACTCTTGTATTTAATAAATTTAAAAAATATATCTTTATATGAATTGACCTCGAGTGTAGCAATTAACATGCATTCCTACATACTACCATGCAATTTACACACATTAGTTTTAAATCATGCACTGAATATGTGTGTGTATGTGCGCTCCGTGAATGGAGTAAATTTAAATTTTTTTATTACTAGGGTTTGCAAATTAATTTTTTCTGGTCATGTTATTTTTATATTTAATAATTTATTTTCATATTATATCTTACAATATATAATATTATAAAATTGATTATGACTTTATTACAAAAATTATTGGTTTAAATATGATATTAGATTGAATTTGTATATAATGATTGATTAGTCGAGTTATGACCTTTAAAATATTGAGATAATTAATTCATACGTTCTTAAACTATATGTCATTTTTTGTTATGGTCCCTAACAAAAAAATTCAATGTTGGTGTACTTTAACTTTCCACAAATTTGATTAGAGTCCTTCCGTCAGAATTTGACAAACGTTCATTAGTCAATTAGAGTTCCTTCAAGTTCTTTAATTAGGGGTTTTGTGATTCATTTATGCAATAATAAAATTGAGGAAATTTATCCAGGTTTCAATAGCGTAGGATGGCCGGAATGGTGGCCGGAAATCATAGTCATTTTCCGGTTTTGCGGTGATAAATCTACCATTATGGCCATCCTCCGCAATTAAAATCTACATGGATCTCTTCGGTTTGACCTCGCGAAACTTTTAACACCCCTGAATTTCATCCATTTATCAACGAGTCAAAAATCTCCAAATTCAAGAAGTTGAAGAACCCTAATTGACTAACGGACGTTAGTCAAAATTAAACGGAAAAATGTAAATAAGATTTTTGAAATATTTGGGGATCATAATATATTAAAAAATAAATCAGGGACCTAGATAATAAAATGCATATAGTTGAGGACATTTTGAATTAATTTTCCCAAAAATATTTATATTATTAGTCAAAGTTATAAATATACTTGAATTTTATTTAAGAATTAATTAGAATTCAAGTATTTAGGGATCATAATATATTACAAAATAGACTGGGGGCCTTGATAATAAAATGTATATAGTTGAGGAAATTTTGAATTAATTTTCCCAAAAATATTTAGATTAATAGTCAAAAGTTATAAATATAGCATCTTCAATGTTTATTTAAGAATTAATTAGAATTAGTATAAAATTTTGAATTCTCAAAAAACTATAACGACTCGTGTATTTTTGAATTACTTAATATGTAATTGTGGAAGTATTAAATAAATAAAGTATGTGTATTGAATTGTATTGAATTGTTTTCACTTTCAAAAGTGGATTTAGTGCAAATTTATTTGCATAAATATTTGGAATATCTCTAAAATTGTTTTATGGTTTTATAATTAAAATAATTATTTTTAGGATTTTAGTAAAATTTAGAAATCAATATTTCATCAATTATTTAGTCCTGTATATTTTCTGATTGTATTTATCTATAAAATCCGTATTTAATTCCAGGATTCTTTAAAAATCATGAAACCTCCTATTTATTTAAGTTTGAAATATTTCGAGAATTTTAAAATTATTTTGGAAATTTTTGGGATTAATTTCACCCGCGCCTTGTTTCGTTTAATTGATAAAGCTGGGTACAAATTGCATTTTAAAAATTATTTTAAAATTTCAGAATTTATGTTTTATAAATTTCGGGATATTTGTGACATTATAAGACTAATTTCATAATTTTCTGAAATTATTTCCAAGGGCGCTCGACTGATAATTTTGAATTTCGGGGCAAGTCAGGCATTTAAATTTTTGTATCTATCTCCAAATATAACGTGTCGGTTTCTTAGCATACTTGTTGCCACGTGTTGCAAGTTGGAGAGGGGAAGAAAAAAAATTGTATTAACAAAACCACCATTTGTTTCCCTTGTACTCGGCTATCATCTCTGAATCTCTCTCTCACTCTGATTTTCTTACCCTCTCTATTTTCTTTCCCTGGCTGCGATCCTGTTACTTTCGGTTCCCCTTTTTTCTATTTTTCCGGCCAATTCCGGTAAGCCGCGCCTAGCTCAGGTGGGCTTGGTGGCTTCCGATTTGCCTATTTGATTACGCCTATATACCTATATATATACTGGTGTGTATGTGCGTGTATCTATGGTGTCGAATTTGTGTGTGTGTGTGTGTAAAAACGTGTGGTGTGAGTAATGGGTGTGAGTTGTGTGCGTGGGTAGTGTGTGTTCTTGCTGCTTTGATCTCCGTGGCTGTGATGTTCCATTTCCGGCATGATTCCGGTTATGGCTTCGGTAGTGTTGACTTGGGATGTGGTTATGCTTTTGTGGTTAATTCGAACTCCCATTTGGGTTGTTCGAATATCGAGATTTTTGTGAATGAAATTCGAAGAAACATTCTTGATTATTCGAATTTTCTTTGTAATTATTTTCGATTGCTCGGAAATTTTTATCGGTAAAATTCGTATTGAAACCCGACTTAATTGGGCACCGACGAATTTTACTGCCGTCGACAATGAGCATTTGCGAGCTGACGGTGGACCGTGATGAATTATTCTGAGTCCTAATATTTAAATAAATAATTTAGTTCGTATATTATGATTCGAAATAAAAAAATAATAGTAGTTAAATAATTCAGTTCAGGAATTATTTGGATTGATTGTTTGTTTGCTGTGTTGTGATTGGAATTGTAATTGTTAGTTGGGACTGGTGAAGTGGATTGCGATTGTGATTGTTGTTGGTTTGACGTCGATTGTATTCAATGGGTAGTCCGATAAGCAAAGGAAGCGCTGCCCGATTCTCGGGAACGTACCCTGTAACATATCGGAACTAATAGTCGAATGTAAATAGTTATATAGTTCTAAATAAATATTCTGTAAAATATAATGGACAATTTATTTCCTAGAACGATGAGTATTTGTGTTTTCCGAAAATGAATATTGAATCGAGATTTGAGTACATGAATCCTGTATGTTGTGTGTACTATAGTAATGTATATAAATACTAGTCGAGATTGTTATCGTTTTGGGTAAGATTGGTTATCGAGGATATGTCAAGCATAACTGGGTGTCTAACATAGGGTTATTCGATCCTGTAGGTTATAGTCGGTAACCTGAAAGTGGATGATGGAGTAAAGATAACCTAGTGGTCAGTCAGCGAGCTCAGTAGAGTTTCAACAGAAAACATGAGAGTCGAAGTCGAATCCAATGAGATCTAGTAGTGGGACGTTAAAGCCTGAGCGACAGAGTCGGCTCAGAATTGATCAGTAATAGTTATAAAGCCCTGTAAGGAAAGTACTTCGAAACTTTTCTTCAAGATATATCGCAATTATTTTGAACTGTTTCATAACATGTCGCTCTTATTCAAATAACACTTGTTTATATTGCAAGTGCTTTAACTATTTACCCTGAACCCTGATTTTTCTTGATCTTGAGCAGTAAGCCTTGTTCTTTGTAACCATCCTTTGTTGATCCTCCAGATACCAAATCACACAAATATGATACCACTCCCCAAATGTGTACTACTAAACACCAAACACTGGAGCAAAAATTGTTTGAAAACACAGAAACTTTTATACTCCAACCATTCTTTATAACATCAAAGAACTCTACCTTGAAAAATCAGTATTCGTTCAATACCCGATCATTTTACAGACTGAAAACTATTTCTTATACATACCTTGATATACCCTTGAGATATCCATGAGTTTCTTTACGTTTTTATTCAAGTGTTTAATTATCATTGATTATGATCTTGTTTATCGAATTATATTATTTATCATATTGAACTGCTTTGGAATTGGATCGTTTTTATATATATGTGGATCAGATTCGTGGTCAGCACCATATTTATGGTCAATTTAGGCCAATGTGTGCCTTGGATCCAGTAGTTAGAGCAGTGTTGTGTGCTTTGCTCGGGGTTAGTGCGTGACTGTTCAGCAGCCCCTAACCTTGGTTTTAAAAACTTAAAATGAATGTCCAATTCTAATGATTGTTTAGCAATAAACTTGATTCCTCTGAATCATCTCGTTTGATCATTGATTAATCTCAATTATTGTCATTGTGACTTGTTGAGCTAGGAAGCTCACTCTTGCAAATCTTTTTATGTATTCTACAGTTAAGAAGGATACGGTTGATAGCGAGGTTTCCCAGTTCAATGTACGAGCTAGGATTCCACACTGAGTTGGATCGAGCTAGCAGGAGCTTATTGCGGTAGTGAGATAGTAAGATTGTAAGAATAATTTTATTATCAATGTAAGTTAAATTAGTTAGGATTTGGTACGTTGTAATAAAGGTTAAGATTGTGGCTTGTTTTCATACTTTAACCTGTTGCGATCTGTGGTTGTGTAAAGCAGGGTCATTGCAAATAGTATCTCATATACAGGTTTATATGTTGTGTATGTGTTGTAGACCCCAACTTCGGACCCGAGTTTGGAGGGCGCCACAGGTTGGTATCAGAGCTACAGGTTATAAGTCACTGAAACAAGCCTAGATTGTCGGGATTGGGTAGAGGGTTAGGATTAGGAATAGGAATAGGAAATAGAAAGATAAGACGTTGTGAGTTTGAGTGCGATTATATAGTATGTCTCCGGCACGGTTCGTATGCGATTCGGGATTCTTAACTTGCGACGTGATTCCCAGACAACGACAATGGCAGATTCTGATTTCCCTGTATCATCTGATCGTTTGGAGCTTTTCATTCGAGGATCGTCATCTTCTCTCAGATTGATTTGCACCTTGATCCTCCATCAGTATTAATGGTACTACCTTCTGTTATGACAGTTGCAACCTCTTCAAGTTATTCCACGCTATTCTACCAACCTCTTGTTATGAGACCTACCTATTTAAGAACCTCCATTCGTTTATTCTTATTTTACTGGACTTTCGGCGGTGCCCCCCCTGTTCTATACCCCCAGTTAGAACTTGTCCTATGAAGCAATTGTACCTATGAGGATGGATTCGGGGAGTTGCAAGTTAAATGGGGAGATTGAGATACAAATAAAGGTGAGACAGAAGTTTAGAAAGAAGATTCAAGCGTTCCGGAGGATAGCTATCACCGGGTTACGAGAAGCTATTAGTGATTAGGCCATCCATGACTAGCTTGTGGAATGGAATAGATAAGTGTTGAAGAGAGAGAGTTAGAGGTAATTATGGATCTGGAGGATTTCTTCGAGTTAGATAATGGTGTTATGATGATGTGATTATAATTTTAACAAGATGATGTGACATTAGCCGACTTGTTGACTATTGGGTAGTCTGTTCCCCTTAACGATTGCAAGTTGTTAACGGTGAGTATTACCAGTATGGGAGCCTTGATGTGGAGCTACGAATAAGATAACGTGCAACGACAACTGAAGTTTCGTCGATTAAGGAAGGTAAATTGGACACAATGAAGGAGAGAAAGGTAGATTGAAGTGAACGGACCTTTATGTGATCGTTTCTTTAATTCGGTACCTTGTTATAAGAAGGAAAAACAACAACCAACTCATATAGTAAGGACAACCAGATTTGTACTACGAATGCACTTCCATCAGATGTGTCACTCAATTATTATTTCATCAACTCTTCGGCCTCCAGAAGAACAACAATAGTCTCATCCAAATCTAAATTCATTTTTCCACTCAATAATAAGTCATCACAGTATTATACTCTTTGGTAGAGACAACAGAAAGAAGAACAACTTTGTCCTCATCCTTCAATTTTCATCCAAATTATTCAGATGATTGATTAAGCCATTAAAATGATCCAGATGATCTCTTAAATCTCCGTCTTCTTCCATCTTGAGCCCGAACAAATATTTTTTGAGAAATAACTTATGGCCAAAGACTTTGAGTGATAAATGTTTGTTAACTTCTCCACAAATTCTTGGGATTATCCTCTTCAAGAACATCATACTAGATTTTTGGTGCAAGGGCCAACCGGATCGTCGATGTTGCACGTAACTTCATGTCTCCCCCACTTTTTATCATCAACTTCAGTAGGCTTCTTCTCTCCGAGAGTCGCATATAACCTTCGTTGCATTAACAGATCTTTCACTGTGCTTTACCACAAGGTAAAATTATTTCTTCTATGAAACAATTCAATCTCAAATCCTCCAACCTTCTTCATCATGAACCTTAGCTCTTGAACCACTTGTTAGGGGGAATACATACAAATATAAAATCAAACAAATAATGCAAATACACACACTCAATATATGATGCGGAAAAACCCACGTCCCAACTTGTATTATTAATCAAAATAATTATCAATAATACAATCAATCTCACCAAACGGTATTCACTCAAGCGATACTTAAGTCAAACAATACTCAAGCATACATCAAAACAATAACATGACTATGTATATATAGCCATCACAAACTTAGCCAACAAGACATACCTAATCTGATTACAATAATAATTGTCTACCCATACAATTATTACCCATTCCCATTATAATAATAATATCAACACATACAATTATTACCCAACTCAATTATGATAATAATTGTCTACCCATACAATTATTACCCAATTCAATTATGTTTTCTATCACCAAGACCATACTACCTATTGGGTTTAACCCCAACATGATATACATAATTACCATTGATTGAATACTTCTAACTATTGGCCATAGAGGATTTTATGAGTATTTTTATTTATCATTCACTTCGTAATGTATTGAAACTTCATAAATCTTTAATGCATTCATTGTAAGTCTTTTATGTGTATACTTTTCAATTTTATAATTTGTTTCTAATGTAATGCTATTAGAAGAATGACTTTTATGTGTTTACGTTTTAAAGAGATCTACCATTCTCTTGTCGAATGTCTTGTAAGTATTTTTAATGTATTATTTCTTTGATAATAAGTCATTTTTTTGAACAGTGATAGACGAGAGATGAGGTAAATTTATACAGAAATGTATAACGATGGAAAAATTTAGAAGTGTCGAGAAGAGACGAGAAGAGAGACGTGTGATCAAAAGAGAGACAGAGCATAATGAGGGAAGAGGTGGGCTCGGCCCACTAGATTTAGTAGTTTTAAAATAGAATTACAACTAGTTGTAAGATCTTAAACAAGTTTAGCCCAAAGAAAAGTCGGTATTTTTATTACTTAATGATTGAGTAATGAATTACAACTAGTTGTAAGACCTTAAACAAGTTCGGAAAATTCGGTGTGTTATACTTAATAGTCGGTATTGTCCAGTTGTGCGATAGTTTGACTTTACAATTAATTCATAACATATAACTATTAAGTATCACATCATGTAATGTTTCATAATTTATTTCTTTTTTATATCACAAGTTATTCAGTATAATATTTATATTTTGATTTTTTTTATCTAGAATAATTTTCTTTGAGTTTTGATATTTTCACTGTGAAACATATCTTAGCATTTTTTTAACATTTGTGAATAATATATATATTTGCTTAATATTTAATTTTAAACCTTTTAGTGTATGAAAATTAAATAGTAAAATTAAATTGAAGGGAAAATGACAATAGTAACAAAAGCACCAAATATAAACAAGATCTGGTAGTCACTATTGTGGTAGTCACTATTGTGAGTCGCTTGTATTTTTTGCACATAAAATATTACAGAAAACTATTTACAAAAAAGAAATATACAATGCACGTTATTTTAAATTAAAATGGAAATCTAGAGGCTACAAACGTGACTAATAAGAACAAAATAAATAAAAATGATGTATGCGTGAGCGTTCTAAAATTCGAAAATCGACACTGTCAATAAATTTACCTTTAAGTGATTAATCGGGTAATCGGTGATTAATCATTTAATTAATCAGAAGTAATTTAATTAATTAAATAATAAAATATAATTCTATTTAATTTTCATAAAATTTACAAAAATAATATCACTTATCATTAATTCATATTTGATATTGAGTGTATACATTTTACAGTTAATTTATCATAATTAATACTCACTACTTAGTAGTTAGAAAGTTGGTAATACTATATATAAATAAGATATGAATTTTTGATCCACTAAAATTATTTACAAATTAAGTACATGAGATTTTGAAATGAATGAATCGATCGAGTAATTTTTCTGGAAATAAGAGTAATTTAATTAAAGAAACTTATTCAATTTTTAGAGATTATGATTTAGGGGCATATGATAGTTATTATAAATTAATATATTATTATTAAATATTATTTATATTTCAATTTTTAAAAAAATATTTTTTAATTAATTTTCACCCTTTGACCGAAATGACCGATTTTTGACAAAATCGGCAGACTTTTGATTGATTTTTTCAAAAAACGCACTTTGATCCATTTTTCGATTAATCGAGACAGGACCGTTCGAACTCCGATAAGTCGAACGATTATTTCGTTAATCGATCGATTTTTAGAACGCTGTATATGTGTAAAAATTGGACCAGTTCAATTCGCGGTGGTTGGAAAGTCAAACTTAGTACACGTGCGTTGATTCTTTTATATTTTCATTCCTTCCTTCAAATGCTAATATCAATGTTGTCAAAATTATTATGTTAAAAAGTATCTTTGGTTTTAAAATTAGAATAAAAATGCAATTTAATGTAAGATTATATGGTGCTTTCTATTGTTCTTATATAAAAGTGTTATTCATAGAGTAATGATATATATAGTTCAATAATATTTTAACATCTCATATCATTTACAATAAAATTGTTCAAAATTTCTATAATGGCAATTTTACAACTAATGTATACCAATTTACTATTTCTTTGGACTGATTTATGGTAGGTTAATGCTTGTCGGGTTTGGTATGCATTCGATTGTACGTTTGGATGTTAGAAATTTTTTAAAATCGTTGTTGAAGAGAATTGAACTTAGGTATATACACTAACTTGTACATTCTTACCAACAAACCATTCACTAAATTTGTGTACGATCTTTACGCAAGGGACATCTAATTCTTTGTATCTTTCATTTAGGATAAGAAGGTTGGTTGTACTGACCCATAATGAATTGAGGACATAGAGAGTTTAAGTGGGGGAGTTTGTAATACTTATCGAGGATATTGATACACTTTGTTCAATATATAAAGCAAGAGTACTACTAAGTATACTAACAAATCATGATCTCATGGAGCCTCTGGTGGTGTTTTGGACTTCCCAAGTTGGTTACAATTTGTGTACTATAGTAATGTATAAATACTAGTCGAGATTGTTATCGTTTGGGTAAGATTGGTATCGAGGATATGTCAAGCATAACTGGGTGTCTAACATAGGGTATTTCGATCCTGTAGGTTATAGGCGGGAACCTGAAAGTGGATGATGGACTAAAGATAACCTAGTGGTCAGTCAGCGAGCTCAGTAGAGTTTCAACAGAAAAACCTGAGTATCGAAGTCGAATCCAATGGGATCTAGTAGTGGGACGTTAAAGCCTGAGCGACAGAGTCGGCTCAGAATTGATCAGTAATAGTTATAAAGCCCTGTAAGGCAAGTACTTCCAAACTTTTCTTCAAGATATATCGCAATTATTTTCGAACTGTTTCATAACATGTCGCTCTTATTCAAAATAACTCTTGTTTATATTGCAAGTGCTTTAAACTATTTACCCTTGAACCCTGATTTTTCTTGATCTTGAGCCGTAAGCTTTGTTCTTTGTAAACCGTCCTTTGTTGATCCTCAGATACCAAATCACACAAATATGATACCACTCCCCAAATGTATAACTACTAAACACCAAACACTGGAGCAAAAATTATTTGAAAACACAGAAACTTTTATACTCCAACCATTCTTTATAACATCAAAGAACTATAACTTAAAAAATCAGTATTCGTCCAATACCCGATCATTTTACAGACTGAAAACTGTTTCTTATACATACCTTGATATACCCTTGAGATATTCATGAGTTTCTTTACGTTTTTATTAAAGTGTTTAACCATCATTGATTATGATCTTGTTTATCGAATTATATTGTTTATCATATTGAACTGCTTTGGAATTGGATAGTTTTATATATATATGTGGACCAGATTCGTGGTCAGACCATATCTATGGTCAATTTAGGCCAATGTGTGCCTTGGATCCAGTAGTTAGAGCAGTGTTGTGTGCTTTGCTCGGGGTTAGTGCGTGACTGTTCAACAGCCTAACCTTGGTTTTAAAAACTTAAAATGAATGTCCAATTCTAATGATTGTTTAGCAATAAACTTGATTCCTCTGAATCATCTCGTTTGATCATTGATTAATCTCAATTATTGTCATTGTGACTTGCTGAGCTAGTTAGCTCACTCTTGAGAATCTTTTTATGTATTCTACAGTTAAGAAGGATACGGTTGATAACGAGGTTTCCCAGTTCAATGTACGAGCTAGGATTCCACACTGAGTTAGATCGAGCTAGCAGGAGCTTATTGCGGTAGTGAGATAGTAAGATTGTAAGAATGATTTTATTATCAATTGTAAGTTAAATTAGTTGGGATTTGGTACGTTGTAATAAAGGTTAAGATTGTGGCTTGTTTTCATACTTTAACCTGTTGCGATCTGTGGTTGTGTAAAGCAGGGTCATTGCAAATAGTATCTCATATACAAGTTTATATGTTGTGTATGTGTTGTGGACCCCAAACTTCTGACCCGAGTTTAGAGGGCGCCACAGGTTGGTATCAGAGCTACAGGTTATAAGTCACTGAAACAAGCCTAGATTGTCGGGATTGGGTAGAGGGTTAGGATTAGGAATAGAAAATAGAAAGATAAGAAGTTGTGAGTTTGAGTGCGATTATATAGTATGTCTCCGGCACGGTTCGTATTGCAATTCGGGATTCTTAACTTGCGACGTGATTCCCAGACAACGACAATGGCATATTCTGATTTCCCTGTATCATCTGATCGTTTGGAGCTTTTCATTCGAGGATCGTCATCTTCTCTCAGATTTGATTTGCACCTTGATCCTCCATCAGTATTATTGGTACTACCTTCTATTATGACAGTTGCACCTCTTCAAGTTATTCCACGCTATTCTACCACCTCTTGTTATGAGACTACCTATTTAAGAACCTCCATCCGTTTATTCTTATTTTACTGGACTTTCGGCGGTGAATGTATCTTTTCAGCTTACCCGACCCCCTGTTATATACCCCCAGTTTAGAACTTGTCATATGAAGCAATTGTACCTATGAGGATGGATTCGGGAGTTGCAGTAAATGGTGAGTATTGAGAAACAAATAAAGGTGAGAAGAAGTTTAGAAAGAAGATTCAAGCGTTCCAGAGGATAGCTGTCACCGGGTTACGAGAAGCTATTAGTGATTAGGCCATCTATGACTAGCTTGTGGAATGGAATAGATAAGTGTTGATGAGAGAGAGTTAGAGGAGATTATGGATCTGGAGATTTCTTGGAGTTAGATAATGGTGTTATGATGATGTGATATTAATTTTAACAAGATGATGTGACATTAGCCGACTTGTTGACTATTGGGTAGTATGTTCCCCTTAACGATTGCAAAGTTGTTAATGGGAGTATTACCAGTATGGGAGCCTTGATGTGGAGCCACGAATAAGATAACGTGCAACGACAACTGAAGTTTCTTCGATTAAGGAAGGTAAATGGACACAATGAAGGAGAAAAGGTAGATTGAAGTGAACGGACCTTTATGTGATCGTTTCTTTAATTCGGTACCTTGTTATAAGAAGGAAAGACAACAACTAACTCATATAGTAAGGACAACCATATTTATACTACGAATGCACTTCCATCAGATGTGTCACTCAATTATTATTTCATCAATCTTTCGGCCTCCAGAAGAACAATAATAGTCTCATCCAAATCTAACTTCGTTTTTCCACTCAATAAATAAGTCATCACAGTATTATACTTCTTCGGTAGAGACACCAGTAGAAGAAAACTTTGTCCTCATCCTTCAATTTTTCATCCAAAATTATTCAGATGATTGATTAAGCCATTAAAATGATCCAGATGATCTCTTAAATCTCCGTCTTCTTCCATCTTGAGCCCGAACAAATATTTTTTGAGAAATAACTTATTGGCCAAAGACTTTGAGTGATAAATGTTTGTTAACTTCTCCCACAAATTCTTGGGATTATCCTCTTCAAGAACATCATACTAGTTTTTGGTGCAAGGGCCAACCGGATCGTCGATGTTGCACGTAACTTCATGTCTCCCCACTTTTTATCATCAACTTCAGTAGGCTTCTTCTCTCCGAGAGTCGCATATAACCTTCGTTGCATTAACAGATCTTTCACTGTGCTTTACCACAAGGTAAAATTATTTCTTCTATGAAACAATTCAATCTCAAATCCTCCAACCTTCTCCATCATGAACCTTAGCTCTTGATACCACTTGTTAGGGGGAATACATACAAATATAAAATCAAACAATAATACAAATACACACACTCAATATGATGCGGAAAAACCCACGTCCCAAATTGTATTATTAATCAAAACAATTATCAATAATACAATCAATCTCACCAACGGTATTCACTCAAGCGATACTTAAGTCAAACAATACTCAAGCATACATCAAAACAATAACATGACTATGTATATATAGCCATCACAAACTTAGCCAACAAGACATACCTAATCTGATTACAATAATAATTGTCTACCCATACAATTATTACCCATTCCCATTATAATAATAATTGTCAACACATACAATTATTATCCAACTCAATTATGATAATAATTGTCTACCCATACAATTATTACCCAATTCAATTATTTTTCTATCACCAAGACCATACTACCTATTGGGTTTAACCCCAACATGATATACATAATTACCATTGATTGAATACTTCTAACTATTGGCCATAAAGGATTTTATGAGTATTTTTATTTATCATTCACTTCGTAATGTATTGAAACTTCATAAATCTTTAATGCATTCATTGTAAGTCTTTTATGTGTATACTTTTCAATTTTTATAATTCTTTTCTAATGTAATGCTATTAGAAGAATGACTTTTATGTGTTTACGTTTTAGAAGTGTCGAGAAGAGACGAGAAGAGAGACGTGTGATCAAAAGAGAGACAGAGCATAATGAGGGAAGAGGTGGGCTCGGCCCACTAGATTTAGTAGTTTTAAAATAGAATTACAACTAGTTGTAAGATCTTAAACAAGTTTAGCCCAAAGAAAGTCGGTATTTTTATTACTTAATGATTGAGTAATGAATTACAACTAGTTGTAAGACCTTAAACAAGTTCGGAAAATTCGGTGTGTTATACTTAATAGTCGGTATTGTCCAGTTGTGCGATAGTTTGACTTTACAATTAATTCATAACATATAACTATTAAGTATCACATCATGTAATGTTTCATAATTATTTCATTTTTTTTATATCACAAGTTATTCAGTATAATATTTATATTTTGATTTTTTATCTAGAATAATTTTCTTTGAGTTTTGATATTTTCACTGTGAAACATATCTTAGCATTTTTTAACATTTGTGAATAATTATCTTATATTTGCTTAATATTTAATTTTAAACCTTTTAGTGTATGAAAATTAAATAGTAAAAAAATTAAATTGAAGGAGAAAATCACAATAGTAACAAAAGCACCAAATAAAACAAGATCTGGTAGTCACTATTGTGGTAGTCACTATTGTGAGTCGCTTGTATTTTTTGCACAAAAATTACAGAAAACTATTTACAAAAAAGAAATATACAATGCACGTTATTTTAAATTAAAATGGAAATCTAGAGGCTACAAACGTGACTAATAAGAACAAAATAAATTAATAAAAATGATGTATGCGTGAGTGTTCTAAAATTCGAAAATCGACACTATTCAATAAATTTACCTTTAAGTGATTAATCGGGTAATCGGTGATTAATCAGATTAATTAATCAGAAGTAATTTAATTAATTAAATAATAAAATATAATTATATTTAAATTTCATTAAATTTCATAAAATTTACAAAATAAAATCACATATCATTAATTCATATTTGATATAGTGTATACATTTTACAGTTAATTTATACATAATAATTAATACTCACTACTTAGTAGTTAGAAAGTTGGTAATACTATATATAAATTAGATATGAATTTTTAATCCACTAAAATTATTTACAAATTAAGTACATGAGATTTGAAATGAATGAATCGATCGAGTAATTTTTCGGGAAATAAGAGTAATTTAATTAAAGAAACTTATTTAATTTTTAGAGATTATGATTTAGGGGCATATGATAGTTATTATAAATTAATATATTATTATTAAATATTATTTATATTTCAATTTTTAAAAAAAAAATATTTTTTAATTAATTTTCACCTTTGACCGAAATGATCGATTTTTGACCAAATCGGCAGACTTTTGATTGATTTTTTCAAAAAACGCACTTTGATCCATTTTTCGATTAATCGACACAGGACCGTTCGAACTCCGATAAGTCGAACGATTATTTCGTTAATCGATCGATTTTTAGAACACTGTATATGTGTAAAAATTGGACCAGTTCAATTCGCGGTGGTTGGAAAATCAAACTTAGTACACGTGCGTTGATTCTTTATATTTTCATTCCTTCCTTCAAATGCTAATATCAATGTTGTCAAAATTTTATGTTAAAAAAGTATCTTTGGTTTTAAAATTAGAATAAAAATGCAATTTAATGTAAGATTATATGGTGCTTTCTATTGTTTCTTTATATAAAAGTGTTATTCATAGAGAATGACTTATATAGTTCAATAATATTTTAACATCTCATATCATTTACAATAAAATTGTTCAAAATTTCTATAATGGCAATTTTACAACTAATGTATACCAATTTACTATTTCTTTTGGACTGATTTATGGTAGGTTAATGCTTGTCGGGTTTGGTATGCATTCGATTGTACGTTTGGATGTTAGAAATTTTTTAAAATCGTTGTTGAAGAGAATTGAACTTAGGTATATACACTAACTTGTACTTCTTACCAACAAACCATTCACTAATTTGTGTACGACATCTTTACGCAAGGGACATCCTAATCTTCTTTGTATCGTTCATTCTAGGATAAGAAGGTTGGTTGTACTGACCCATAATGAATTGAGGATAGAGAGTTTAAGTGGGGGAGTTTGTAATACTTATCGAGGATATTGATACACTTTGTTCAATATATAAAGCAAGAGTACTACTAAGTATACTAACAAATCATGATCTCATGGAGCTCTGGTGGTGTTTTGGACTTCCCAGTTGGTTACAATTTGGTCAATGTACTTCGGCTTATTTCAGATTTGGAAGTGGGAATTGACATAGTTTTAACTCAGGAGTTGACCCGATCTTAAAAAAAAAGCTCAGGATTTAGCATGGGTTGTCACATATGGTATTAGACAACTCTTTAAAGTTTGATACTTCAAGTGCCCGAATAGACAGAGGTTCGGAGGTAGGGACGCGAATTCAAATGAAGTTTGATCATTAAACTATGGCTAGTTGTTCAAGACTGACAAGGACGTCAGATTTAAGTTGCTGAGTTTGTAACACCACAATCACATCTCAAATATTGAGTCACTTTGTTCACTATATAAAGTAAGAGTAATATGATTAAGTGCCTAAAATATTATGATGTTTTGGGTGTATGTGGTGAACTTGTGAATTATCCAAGTTAGCTACATTCGGACCAATAAAATTCAATTAATTTCATTTAAAATTGAGATATGTCTGATTTTAGAAAAAGCCTCAAATTTTGAGATGAGTTGTCACAAAAATATATTATCTAAAATTATTTGTTTTCCCTCTTTTCTTAATAGCAATATT